>NC_063067.1:14723587-15023587 GCF_018812025.1 Megalobrama amblycephala
TGTTTTGCTTATCAGTGAAATGAAGCAATCAATTCTTCTTTCTATAATTCATAAACAACACCCTCTATCTCTTGCAAGAAAAAGTATAGCTGTTTTGGACTCGTTTTTTCCCCTCTCCAAAACAGTTGTGCGTTTCCCATGGTCGTCTGCTATGGTTGGTAACGACGGAACTTGCGACCATAGTTGGCTTTGGGAAACGCGCCCCGGGAAGGTTTAGCAAGCGCGCACAGCTCACTGGCCAAAATGACGCGTTTTCTGAGGTGAGGTATTTTTTACTTATTACATTCATTTGTTAGATTAATTTTAGAACAAAATAATATTAAGATGGATACAGTTAATACATTGGGGAAAAACAGGCCTACTAAATCGCTGATAATGACATGTTCATTACATGTAACTGCAAGGCCGTTCAATTAGCCTTTCGCCGAGCCCCGCCCCCCTTAGTTACTGTTGCTTTGTCCGACAAGCCGTGGCGCTGTCACTCCACACGCAGTGAAAAATAAATCGCGGAACAAAGAGGATACTGACCACACATCGACAGACAAGACAGAGCAGGACGTTACTTATGATATTAAACAAAGTCCCAGCTTTCAAACCGTGTAGTTATTAAAGAAATTCAAACAATAAAAACCGTTTTGTTGCTCTTTAATGTGTCGTGACCATGGTCGTGACAGATTGCTGTAGATCCTCAGCTCAACCGCTCGTAAAAACCGATCATCTCTTCCTATTAGTCCATGAACATGAGAATGAATGTTGTTTCAAACGCGGAAAGACGTCAATACACACCATTTTTCAAGTTTAACTCCACCGAGGTTAATCTTTTAACTACTGGCTGCTTTGTCGGACAAAATGGCGGATGCGGCGTTCTGATTGATTAGATCGCTTGTCAATCAAACTCCCGGCGAAAGTTAACTTAACTTAAAGTTAACCTATAAATATGTTTTTCTTATGTCATCTCTCCTTCTCAAATTTTATGTTATTTACTTTAAAGTTCAAAATTATAATTTTACCCGAGTGTGTTCTTGGAACTACCCACACATGAAAAATACTAGTAATTTATAGTAAATGCAATAGTGTTTTTGAACCATAGTGTTGTAAATTGTAGTATACTGTATATATTATAGTATTTACAACACTTTAATGAATGCTACAGTATACTGTAGTATTAACTATAGTGTACTAATAAACTGTAATAAATACTAAAGTAGGCTATGTTTGTAATACAGTAAACTGTAGTGTATTGTAGTATAATATACCCTATAGTTGTAGAAAACTTAGTACAGTATTGGGTAAAGTAATTTGTTTATATTATTTTACTATTATATTATATATTATATTACTATAGTTGTTACATTACCACAGCAACTATAGAATTACCACAACACATTAAATGAAGTACTTTATTATAGTATGGTTCAAAAACACTAGTATTTATTACTAGTATTTACTATAAATTACTATAGTATTTTTTTATTTTGTCAGATTCCTGCTGAAAATAACTTTGCCTAAGTCTAATAAATATTGTCATACATTCCTAATGAAATGATAATGGAGAGAATTGCAAATATTTTTTTTTGCATTACAAATATTCTGAAATGTTATGTTAAAATATGCAAATTATGCATTTAATCTAATTAAATATGCACTCATTTGCATACATTTCTAGAACAGAATTTTAAGAGGGAATTTTAGATATCTCTTTTACCATGAAAATACTGTCAACAGCTAGAAAAAAAAATAAATGTTTTTAAGAATGAAATGTGTCTGAATTAGTGTAAATGCTACTGAAGTGGAGAAGATTTCTGGCTCTGTGCATGTGAAAAAAAAAAAAACTCATTTTGAGAAAATGGCCTGCAATTACAATCTGGAGACGCAAATAGATAATATGAAACAAAATAAACACTTAAAAGTGTATTTTGGATGTTGACCAGTTGACCAGTGTATGAAAATACTTTTTTTTTTTTTGCCTTTAGTGTCCACTCTTGCCTTAAACAGATTAGATAGTCTCCCAGTCTGGATATGCTGGACTGTTTTGCTGGTTTTACTTCATACAGTTTTTGCTATTTGTAAGCTGGTGAGAAAGACCAGCATGACCAGAAAGTGTATGGAAAAATATCTTCAGAAAGATTCCCTTTCTCACAGATGCCAGATGTTATATTTTAAAGATCTTACTGTGAATTCAGCATTTTAAGTTATAAAACAATTTCTAGAAGACTTTCACCCTCTGTGAGTTTGCATCCCTAGAAAGAACATAAAGTGATCAATTATCCCACTTTGTTGAAATTGGAAGCATGGGTTTGGAATATTATTTGGTGATGCAGGTTGAGTTGGACCAGAAAAACAAGAGCAACACATTCTTAGAATTTTTATTCCAAATCAATTTCTGTGCAACTTGACATGATCATGCAAACATTTCCATTTAGGCGCTGTTTATTTATCACGTCCAAATAGCTTTTCAAATACCCTGTGGGTCCTTCAACTCAGTCCAGTTTGAAATCAGAAGAACACAACTGTCTCTGTGCTGTTCATCAGCTGGACTGTAATGACACTGTGATTTTCCAAAACACTGCAAATTATGAGCTCTGCAGCCTAAGCCTCCTCCAAGAAGGATGTAGGAACAAACGCTTAAAAAAACTCTTCAAGACTAATGTTTGATATCTGAAAATCAGCATTTTATCTTTCCAGGCTGCAATTGCAATGAAAAAAAAAATATTAGTTGACTTTCAGTATGCATTAAACATTTCCAAAACCTTTGTGCCTTGCAGCATTTTACAAAGAGCAAAAAAGAAAGGAAAGGTACTTGTCACAAACTACATGACTCTTAAAAATCATCTTCTTTAAATCCGTCTTCACTCCACAATCTGTGAAGAAAAAGGTATGTTTGCTATGACTGACCATTTTTTTTCTTGCATTTATTCACACTTAAAAGGCTAGTTCACACGAAAATTAAAATTCTGTCATTTTCTTTCTTTCTTTCTTTCTGTGGAACATAAAAGATGATATTTGTCTCAGTGATTTTTTTTGTCCATACAATGAAAGTCAATGGGGTCCAGTGTCCATTTATCCTTCTCGGGGGGAGTTTTGGCAATTCATTGACAGAATTTTCATTTTTGGGTAATCAATCTATACAAGTATCTGAGATCAGTTTACTGTATGTTACCTTGACAACGTGAGTCTCTCGGGTGCGCACACGTAGCTTGTTGACCTGAGATTCGGCCATATCCGCCCTCTCCTCGGCTTCATCCAAGTCATGCTGAATCTTCTTGAACCGAGTCATATTGCAGTTGGCCTGCTCCTCCTGCCATACAACAACGAGATACAGTGCTCTGAAATCTGTGCTCTGCATGCGTAGACCTTAAAATGGACAACGCCATATTGTTCGACAGGTTACATGATGATATGTGGCAATATCAATGATATATTTTTGCATATACCATTTTGAACCTATTATGTACTGAAAAAATGAATTAGTGAGTTGATATTGCAAGTGAATGAAAAATACGTACTGCATCCTCAGCTTGTCTCTTGAAGCTCTTTACTTTTGCCTGTAGTTTCTCAATCAGATCTTGCATCCTCAGGAGAGTTTTCCTGTCTTCCTCTGTCTGCGCAGAGAACACAAAGTCTTTTAGATGCACTGGAGATGAGACACGCTGTTTTTTCTGTTGCGTCACATGTGTTTCTGTGAGTAATACCTGGTAAGTGAGCTCTTTAATCCTCCTCTCATATTTTCGTATTCCTTTTTGGAACTCTCCGCTCTTCTTCTGTTCACACTCCAGCTCTCCCTCTAGTTCCCGTACCTGATGATCGAAATGTTCCCACAGATACAGATAAATCCATAAAATATGTTATATTCATGTCTGGACCAAAGCCGCAATGGACATTTTTCTTTCTGCTCACCCGAATTTCCAGTTTCTGAATCTGTTTCTTTCCTCCCTTGAGAGCAATCTGCTCAGCCTCATCCAGACGCATCTGCAGGTCTTTGATGGTCTGCTCCATGTTCCTCTTCATCCTCTCCAGGTGGCTGCTGGTGTCTTGCTCCTTCTTCAGCTCTTCCGCCATCATGGCTGCCTAATGATGAATATGTTTGGTTACATATACAACAGCACACTCAAAACAAGAGTGTCAGTGTTGTGCTTTATTGTTGTGATCAGAAGAATAAGATAAGAAGTTGTGACAAGAAGAACAGATTTTTACATTTTCTGCCTATGCAAAACTCACTCTCATATTGCTAGAGTTTTGTGGGTGGTTGGGTATACTTTCTAGGTGGTTAAGGGAAATCTTGGTCATTTTTAACCCTTATAGAGTGCAACAATTGGGTAATGGAAATAGAATTTCCATTAATTGTCTCCATCGGGAAATTGATTTTTAACAATAACTGTTAAGACAGACCTGTTGTGAGCTCTGAGGTTGTTAATAGGTGGTATATGCTTTCATTGAAGCCATCTGTTCACATTATTTCAATTTATTTTTAAAATAATCATGTTTAACAGCTGAATTCATGGTGGAAAGCTACGTTACCCATGAAGCCGAGCAGAAAATTCCACCAATCAGATAATAGCAGCAAGCAAATCATGCCTAAAAGAGCTCTCCAGGCAATGCCCAATCCCAAGAAGACGTAATAGAGTTGGTCTACCTACGCTGTCAAAATACTTTAAAAAATTTGTATATATACAGTACAGTCCAAAAGTTTGGAACCACTAAGATTTTTAATGTTTTTAAAAGAAGTTTCGTCTGCTCACCAAGGCTACATTTATTTAATTAAAAATACAGTAAAAACAGTAATATTGTGAAATATTATTACAATTTAAAATAACTGTTTTCTATTTGAATATATTTCACAAAGTAATTTATTCCTGTGATGCAAAGCTGAATTTTCAGCATCGTTACTCCAGTCTTCAGTGTCACATGATCCTTCAGAAATCATTCTAATATGCTGATCTGCTGCTCAAGAAACATTTAATGTGTACAAAATATTTGTGTACAATATTTTTTTTCAGGATTATTTGATGAATAGAAAGTTCAAAAGAACAGTGTTTATCTGAAATCTAATCTTTTGTAACATTATAAATGTCTTTACTGCCACTTTTGATTGATTTAATGCATCCTTGCTGAATAAAAGTATTCATTTCTTTAATTTCTTTAAAATAAAAATAAAAATAAAAATTCTTACTGACCCCAAACTTTTGATCGGTAGTGTATAATGCTACAGAAGCTTTGTATTTCAGATAAATGCTGTTCTTTTGAACTTTCTATTCATCAAGGAATCCTGAAAAAAAAAGTACACAACTGTTTTCAACATTGAAAATAATCATAAATGTTTATTGAGCAGCAAATCAGCATATTAGAATGATTTCTGAAGGATCATGTGACACTGAAGACTGGAGTAATGATGCTGAAAATTCAGCTTTGCATCACAGGAATAAATTACTTTGTCAAATATATTCAAATAGAAAACAGTTATTTTAAATTGTAATAATATTTCACAATATTACTGTTTTTACTGTATTTTTAATTAAATAAATGTAGCCTTGGTGAGCAGACGAAACTTCTTTTAAAAACATTAAAAATCTTAGTGGTTCCAAACTTTTGGACTGTACTGTATATATATGCATATCTTGCAATAAACTTAAAATATATTATTTCTATAGATTATCAACTAGTTTAAATGAATAGGTTTATATTTTTAGTTCTATTATGTCATTCCCAATGCATCATGGGATTGTAGTTTGTTCCATCACTAAAGCGGTTTAGTACACAGTCTTTTACCTTTGTCTTTTTTTAAGACGTAAAGACCTAAAATCCCTATGGGAAAAGTGGATAAAATACTTCCAGAACCAGAAAATGTGGGCGGACACTAATGCACACTATTGTTGTCCTACTAGGAACTCACATCAGTTATGGCCTTCTTCGCCTTCTCTTCAGCATTGCGACACTCCTGCAGAGCATCGTCCACCTCCCCTGACAGCATGGACAGATCAGTCTCGAGCTTCTTCTTGTGGTTCAACACTACCGTGTTCTGTAGAGATCAGTGGATTGTGAGATGAGATCATGGCATATGATTATTGATAAATTGTTTCATTGATTCGTCTTACCTGAGCATGCAGCAGGTTCACTCTCTCACTGGACTCCAGGAGCTCATGCTCAGCGACTTTACGCATACGGTCTGTTTGTTCCACCACTCCACGCAACTCCTCCAACTCTGCAGTTAGCAGGGTGTTTCTCCTTTCTGTGATTGCCACTTGCTCCTTCAGGTCGTCACACTGATGTATAGACTCATCTAACTCTACTTGCAGTTCCTGAGAAAACACAGTTTAATTGAGGTTGGCATTTAAACGTTTTAAATTTTTACACACTTAAATGTATGTAATACAGGCTAGAAGGGATGCACTTCTGGCCAATACAGATTAGCTGGTAATTATTTTTAAGTTAAGTCTGATATTAAAATGTATACTATCTTGTGTACATTAAAAATAAAAGTTCAAAAACTAAAATCAGTGTTATTAAAGTGTCTTTAAAGATAAACTTTCAGGTTATCCAAATGTAAAAATAGGGAATTGAGCACAATCAGTTATACAATATCAATGGATACTTATAAAAAAATCTTTATTTTGTCCATTCCTAGAGATTGTGTAAAGTTGTAGTTAAAGATTACTTCATGTTTCTATATAGTGTATCTTTTTAAATCTGCATATTGATACAACCAGCCCTCCCCACTCACCTTGATTTGAAGCTGTAGGTTGCGCACCATTTTTTGAGACTCCACAGCCTGTCTGTTTGCGTGGTTCAGATGGATCTCCATCTCATTCATATCTCCTTCCATCTTTTTCTTAACCCTGATTGCCTCATTACGGGCTCTGGTTTCTGCATCCAGAGTGGTCTGCATGGTGTCCAGAGTCCGCTGATGGTTTCGACTGCATAGATAAATAGTCACATGTGTTTTAATTATATAGCGATATTTCAATAGTTAGTAGGTTTTCTTTTGTTGTTATAGAAATAAAAGAGTCCCTTACCGGAGATTGTCAATCTCTTCATCCCTCTCTGCAAGTTTCTTTTCAACCTCAGTCCTGGTCTGGCTGAGTTCCAGCTGGATGCGTAAAGTTTTACTCTCCTCGTGCTCCAGAGTGCCCTGAGTCAAACCGGGTTAGCAGCACATTAGCTTTTCACCCAAGTACACAATTATAAATGTCTGTTGGTGAGCATAGTCTAGTGTCTCAGGTAATATTCATCACCTCAGCCTCCTCCAGTGCTGCTTGAATGTTACTCTTCTCACTGTCCAGTACCTTCTTCATCTGTTCAAGCTCATGGATGGTCTTGTTACCTTGACTAATCTGATCAGTCAAGTCAGTGATTTCCTCTGCAAAACAAATATATATATTAGGCTCATTTTGAAAAACATTCTGGACCAAAGATATATGGATTATACAGATATATCTTTTCCTAAAGTCTATGTACAGTCTTGGTACCCTGCAGGTTCTTGTTCTCCCTTTTGATTGTCTCCAGCTGGTCAAGGGCTTCTTCATAGGAGTTTTTGAGCTTAAAGAGCTCTGTGCTGAGACTGCGGGACTCTTTCTGAGAGCCTTCCAGCTCGGCCTGTGTCTCCTCAAACTTCTGCCTCCACTCAGACAGCACCTGGACATAATAATAATAATAATAATAGGTGGTAGTAGAAAATAAATAAAAACAATGCTTATCTGTACTTCTGGTTAAATTAAATATTTAAATGTACTTTTTGTCCTGACCTTATCAAAATTGCGTTGCTTTTTGTCCAGTGCAACAGCCACAGCATTAGAGCGTTCCAGGTCAACCATCAAGTCCTCAATCTCAGTCTGCAGACGGTGCTTGGTCTTCTCCAGTGAGGCACATTTGGCATTGGAGGCTTCCACTGCCTCCTCAGAACTCTGGAGCCGTGCAACCAGCTTCTTCCTGAAGATGGTCAAATCAGCTTTTTAAATAAAACAGCAATTCTTTTTGATAAGTGAACAAGACCCTATATTGCATCGACTGATGACAGAGTTGTCTCTTACTTGGCATCCTCTAGTTCATCGGTCCTCTGAATGGCATCAGTCTCATACTTTGTCCTCCACTGTGCAATCTCCGCATTGGCTTTAGACAGAGCACGCTGCAACTCAGATTTGGCCTCCTGCTCCTCTTCAAACTGCTCTCTCAAGAGATCACAATCATGCCTGGATGACTGTACCGCATGAGCTAAACTGTTCTTTGCCTGGCACAAAGACACAAACCAAATATAATATTAAATGTGATTCACTTGAGATGAATATAAACACTACCAGAGAAACATTTGGGGTCGTTAAGATTTTTTTTAAAGAAGTCTCTTATGCTTACCAAAGCTGCATTTATTTGATCAAATACAGTAAAATACAGTAATATTGTGAAATATTATTAGTTAAAAAAAAACTTTTCTATTTTAATATAATTTAAAGGTGCCCTAGAATCAAAAATTGAATTTACCTTGGCATAGTTGAATAACAAGAGTTCAGTACATGGAAAAGACATACATTGAGTTTCAAACTCCATTGTTTCCTCCTTCTTATGTAAATCTCATTTGTTTAAAAGACCTCCGAAGAACAGGCGAATCTCAACATAACACCGACTGTTACGTAACAGTAGGGATCATTAATATGTACGCCCCCAATATTTGCATATGCCAGCCCATGTTCAAGGCATTACACAAGCCAGTATTAACGTCTGGAGCTGCACAGCTGAATCATCAGACTAGGTAAGCAAGCAAGGACAACAGCGAAAAATGGCAGATGGAGCGATAATAACTGACATGATCCATTATAACATGATATTTTTAGTGATATTTGTAAATTGTCTTTCTAAATGTTTCGTTAGCATGTTGCTAATGTACTGTTAAAGTTACCATAGTTTATTACTATATTCACGGAGACAAGAGAGCCGTCGCTATTTTCATTATTAAACACTTGCAGTCTGTATAATTCATAAACACATCTTCATTCTTCATTCATTCAGTGTAGCATTAGCCTGTTAGCCACAGAGCACTATCAAACTCATTCAGAATCAAATGTAAACATCCAAATAAATACTATACTCACATGATCCGACACATGCAAGATCCATTTGAGGGTTATATTAGCTGTGTGAACTTTATGCACTGTATTATAATCGAGAGCTCGGGGGGCAGGGAGCGCGAGATTTAAAGGGGCCGCAGCCTGAATCGGTGCATAGTTAATGATGCCCCAAAATAGGCAGTTAAAAAAATTAATTAAAAAAAAATCTATGGGGTATTTTGAGCTGAAACTTCACAGGCACATTCAGGGGACACCTTAGACTTATATTACATCTTGTGAAAGAACGTTCTAGGGCACCTTTAATATACAATTTTTCCTGTGATGGCAAGGCTGAATTTTCAGCAGCCGTTACTCCAGACTTATTCCAAAACTTTTGAATGGTAGGGGACAAACAATATACTTCTAAAGCCATTTTTCAATGCTTTATCGGTCTACCACAATAATGTAATGTTTCAGGTCTTTCTTCAGCAAACATTGATATGTGTGATTAATTATTGTCAGAAATTTTAATTGAATGAAAGCCTTAATAGTTATGGCGCAATGCATCCAGTGTATCTAAAATCAGGCTCACTTTGCATTCTTCTTCTAGCTGTTTCTTCAGCTCCTCCATGGTCTGGGTGAGAGCACTCTTTGTTCGCTGCAGTTGCATGACCTGAACTTCTCTCTCTTCCAGTCTGCGGCTGACCTCGGCTGATAATTGTAAGAGTGAAAAGAGAGAACAAATCCATTGGTACTTTACCAAGTGCCAGTTACTTTGTTCTTACATTATTTGATCTCTGTGTTGGCACTTGTTTCTAAGAAAAATATAAATCAGAATTTCTAAAGGAGACATCATAATGTATAATATATTTCCAGCTCCTGATCTTTATTCCATTTCAATGTGTAGGACACTGACCACTTTCTGTCTGAGCCCGTGCTTTTTGAGAGGTGACATCCATTAGCTGCCTCTGGAGTTCCTCCACCTTGGTTTTAGACTCATTCAGCTGGTCCTCATACATCCTGCACATTTTCTCTGTTGTGGCCTGCAAACGTCAATCTCTTTGTTAATTCTCTCTCTGTTCATTTGGTACTATATATATATATATAATAACAATATATATATATATTGTATTTTTCAACCCAATTCATGTTTACTCTATATGTTTTAACCATAAACTCCATGGATGGTAACATAATAGTTCTGTCATGACAACTCTCGGGAGATTGGTACGGTAATAGAGACTGGCATGGTAATGGATATGGCAATGTTAATGTATTTGGTCTTGGTGGAATAGATCTGCTATGCTGCTGCAGAGCAAGTACTGAGACTTGCTACTGCCAATACATTCACAGACATTGCTTTGAGCATGTAAGACATGCTGCTGCTGCTGCACATGTAACATACATGAATTAACCCCCATAGCAGATCGATACAGGTGGAGCTGGGGAAGGTGGAGGGTTTCTGAAAGCGTGCTGCAGATTGTTAACAGTAACACTACCGGTATTTGTTTGAATATTGAGCCGCAGCTCATTGGCCGCTGATGCAACCAGCTGTGCAATGTGGATAATGATGTAATCACCTAATGAGTTAAAGACCTATCGACATGTGCCATCTAGAGTTTCATGCCAGAACTAGGTAACAATATCTGAGTCTGAGAAACTATGTTAAACACATTGAGATGTTTTACTTTGGCTCTGGAGAGATGTTCAAGGTTCGACGCCAGGTCTTCAGACTCCATTCTGGTTTCTGCCTTTTCCTTCTCCAGCTTCTGTTTGACCCTCTGCAGGTTGTCCAGTTGTTCCCCCATCTCAGCCACAGTGTCCGCATGCTTTCTCCGTAGCATGGCCATAGTGGTTTCATGATGCAGAGAAGCTTCTTCCAGATCCCTCCGCATCTTTAAAAAGTCAGCCTCTCGCTTCTTGTTCATCTCGATCTGGGCAGAAGTAGCACCTCCTGCTTCCTCCAGACGTTCACTCAGCTCTTCCAGTTCCCTTGACACATCACTGCGCTGCTTTTCTGACTTTAATCGAGCTGCTCTTTCAGCCTCAAGTTCCTCCTCAAGCTCTTCTATACGTGTCTGTAAAGAGTTTACCAAAATACTGTTAGATTAATAACTCATTAAGCAAATATGTAATGTTCGGTCATTAGCCAAATAATTACTTTACCTGTAATTCTTTAATTTTCTTGTGTAGTTGAATAACCAAGGCTTGCTCCTCTTCAATCTTTGCACCTATTTGAACCATTTCAAGGTCTTTCCTACAGAAAAGACCAAGTACAGATTTCATTAGAGAACATATATTCATACAGCATTTTTGTAGCACAGTGCTTCCATTTGACATGAGAACGAATGCGTAATTCTTATAAAATCTCACTTCTTTAGTCTGTCCTCTAGCTGCTGTTTATTGTTCTCCAAATCCATGGATGACTCATTGGAAAGCTTCAGATCGCCCTCAAGCTTTCGCTTCACTCGTTCCAGATCCATACGGACTTTCTTCTCTTGCTCCAAAGAGCCTCTAACTGTTCCAGATAACAAATAATAATAAACAATGAAATCTAAGAAATGTATTACTCAACCATTGTGCTAGGTTAGACTGGCTAATAAGCTTCTCATAATAAATAAGGAGTTTCGGTTTGTTACGGACTCTTATGACTCTGACCCCATTTCATACTCACATCATCCACATGCTGCTCAAGTTTGATCTTGGCCTTGGACAGCATGTTAACTTTGTTCTCCTCAGTCTGCAGGTCTTCCAGAGCCTGCTGATGAGCATCCTGGAGGGCTTTCTTCTCTTTAGTCAGCCTCAGGATGGTTTCATCCAATGCAGCCATTTCCTCCACCAAGTTTTTCACCTGAGTCAACCAGAGAGAACTTGTTAATCAGTGCATTAGAGGACCTAACATAGACCACATTGCCCCATCCATGAACTTATCTGTGTTACCTTGTTCTCAGTGGCATGTTTTTCCTTTTCCACCTTGGCCAGTGTAATCTCCAGGTCATCCAGGTCTTTCTTCAGCTCAATACACTCATCCTCAAGTTTGCGTTTCTTGGCCAAGATGGTGGCATTAACCTCCTCTTCGTCCTCCAGCCTCTCCATCAGCTCCTTAATTTTCCCCTCCATCTGGATCTTAGCTTGATCAGCAGGTTGCAGCGGTCCTCAGCATCAGCCAGATTATCCTGCTCCTGAGGTCAGAATGTAAAAGTTAATTCTTTTCATCTTTCCTTTGACTATTAACTATGTGATTCTGATTCATAACTTCTTGTTTCATTGATATGAACCACTCTTACACTCACCGCCTGAAGTTGTAAGGAGAGGTCATTTTTCTCTTGCACTAAAGAGATCTGTCTCTCCTCAAACTCTTTCCTCTTCACCTCAGACCTCTCAAGAGCCTCCTTTAGCTTCTGGAACTCCTCCTTCAGCGTAGCCAGCTCCTTCTCTGTAGCTGCGCTCCTCAGCAGGGGTTTGATCTTGAAAAAGACACATCCATGGCCAGTTCTTGACTGCGTAAAAGGCACGGATGTTCCACTGAATAACCATCACAGCTTCCCTGAGTGAAGATAATCAGATGGTGGATCAGTGACATACTGTATATGACTATCCATGATAAAGAAAAGGAAAAATCTTGTTTAAAAACAAATGCAAAGTTCTCAGAAATGCACTCTTTATATTAATGTTGGTTCCATATGGTTCTAAAAACTTTTATACCATTTTTATGAAAAGTCTAAATATACTGACCCCCAAAAAATGTCATATTGAATAGCCATCAAGTAAAATATAATAACATATTTTTCTTACGTCTAAGTACATGTGAGTGTACATCTTATTATTTTTTTTAAAAATATTTTAAAGTTTTTAAAATATTTTTCAAGGTAAAAAAAAAAAAAAAAAAAAAAAAAATATATATATATATATATATATATATATATATATATATTTTTTTTTTTTTTTTTTAAATAAACTTAATTATTAATAAATAAAATAATTTTTAACCTTTTCCCTACATCTTTCTGCATGTTGGGTGCACCACAACACTGTCTTCAAAAAGTATTTCAGCTTTTTAAAATGAGTTTTTTTTCCTTCATTCACCCCCTCCTTCTGATATCAGGACAGTTGTATAATGTATATAATATATATGTTTAACTTTAAGCTGAAAAAGAAATGTCAAAGATAATTTTATCTCTTCTAATTTTCATTACAGAAGTGATGTATGACTGTTTGTATGACTTGCATTTTAAACTTATTTATTAAAATCAATATTTATATAGCGCTTGGGTTAGGTTTAGGAATTGGGTTACATAGTTAGGACTAAATTTTCCAGGATGTTGTTCCAGGATCAACAAAATATAATAATATGAACCATGAAAGCATAATGTCATTGACACTGGTGCTGGTATATATGCAGTTGTCTAGGAAGTATTTAGATTACACAAAACATTGGGTAAAAACATTACAAAATTTCAACATAAGATACATGCTGTTAGAGGATCAAGATGAAGCCTTTTATACTCTCTCAAATGTCTTTCAAAACTTTGCTCATAATGTCCGAGGATAAAAGAACCCTTATCCATTTTGTAGCCTGCACCTCACTCTCCCTGCTCTTGTTGTTCTAAATTAGCTCAGTATGTCTAGCACCAAATAGGGCCAGGCTGCCACACGCCATTGTTTCGTGTGTTCTAAATCAGTAATCCCACTGTGATACTGAGCATGCCTAAAGAGTAAATCAATTCCGCACTGCTGAAGCGGCAACACAATCAGGAACAGTCAAAGGTCAGGCAGAGGTTGTTGATTATCTAAAGCTGAACCCTTCTGAAGAAACAAGAGGACTTAATCTCCTGTCACCTGGGATGGCATTTCAGCAGTTTTCAGCCTGCTCCCAGCCATACCCATTCTGGACAAAAGAAGGTTATTTATAATAAAGATGGGAGGGGGCACTCTGGTAAGGAACCGTCAACAACTGGTATGTGCGCTGTTTGCGGGATATATGACCCACCTCCACACCTGCTTTTGTAAATGCCATTTGGGGTGGAGGGGGTTTAACCGGCTTTTTCTGTAGTGACCACACACACACAAAACATACGGACACACGCCAGACACACGCCACAACATGGTCCGCATACACTTCAGACATTCCTCCCATAGATTTACAGGCTCATAGGCCTACGCACACTCTCAACAGTTTATCGCCGTGCTTAGAAAGGGTTTAAGGAAGAGATATCTGCAACCTGACACTTTCTTCAGTCAGTGAGTAACAGCAAAACTATTTGCGTTCGGCTATTTAGATGCTTTATGACTATTGTACATCCAAACAGCACATACTTCTCTTTCATCATCCTTCTGCGCTCCATCCGCATGAGTTTCCCCCTGCAGAAGGCCTGCAGCAAGGTGAGGACCTCGGATAGCCGTTCGTCTCTCATGTCCTCCAGCTGGCCAAGAAGTCCCGCCTTAAAGAAAACCTGAAGGAGGACAGATTCACAGGTCAGTGTTGCCTAGGATGAGTTAAATGAAGTAACTGAAAATAGTGGGCATGATGGGAGTGGGAGAGAACAATTTCATGAACCTTGCTGTGTCCAAACTTGTACTGTGTGTGGTCGATATCCAGAGACCCAAGCAACTTTTCTACAGCTTTCCTGCTGTCCACATATGTGTCCTCTGGGATGGCCAAAGGATTCAGGATACGGTAGCTGGAAAATCATGAAGGTTTAGTTAAATATCTTTATTCTTCTTTCTATTAAGGTTTTACACCATTGAGAATGACCTTTAAATTGCTAACAAGATGCAGAATTGCAAGTCAATTTTGAATACAAGAAAGTAGAATTAAAGTAGGGAAAATCAAAGAGAGTGTTGAATTTTCTTTGAATTGCAATTCACTAAAATAATCTTCCTAACCTATGAAGAAAAACTCACCGCTGTTTGAATTCTGCATAGAGAATCCGGTTGGGAAATCCCTTCCTGCAGATGCGGATTCCTTCAAGAACACCATTGCAGCGAAGCTGGTGCAGAACCAGAAATGGCTCCATTACCCCTATCAGATACAAGAGCAGAAACTGAAGTCTGATGGTGTGTTTACGGTAGGTTTATGGAGATCTTGTAGCACAGTAAATGTTGTTATCCTCTACATTGTATTTACTTTTTTGTACCTGGGTTCTTTGTCTCATTGGGGATAATGCAGCGCACAAAATGAGGCTGAGTGCTTCTCAAGTTAGTCATTAATTTGTTTAGATTCTCCTAGAGTGACAGAGAAGAAAAATATTCAACATAGTAAGATTTAAACAGATTTTAAATCAGTTCACAGTCTCCATGCTAGTTCTTCTTACTACTGGGTCAGATCTTACCTGCGTCTTTGCATCTGTAGCTGGTGAAAGCTGAGCCAGCACAGACTTAAAGTGATGTTCATGGGTCAGATTACCTAAACATCACTGCAAGTCTTAACTGGCTCACTTTCCAACACCATTTCCAATATTTAATTACAATAACATGTGGCTTTTGATATAAAACAATAGACCTATGGAAAATGCATAATCTCTCCTCCATATCTCCTCACTTTTACCCACCTTATGCAGCTGGGACACTGTTTGGAATGATGCTCCTTTCTTCCTCTTTTCTCTACCCCCTGGCTTTGCTTCAGTACCTGTAACAATATGTGTAAAACACCTCGGTACAATCTGGTGTCGTGGAATCAACTCTTTAATATTAGTTGTATTAATATGCACCTGAATCTAAACTGATGAAGTTCTCGAAGAGGCTCGCCATTAACTTGTTGGATGACCTCTGGAAGATTCCCACCACCGTTTCATTAAGAGGATCTCTATTTTTGTCAAGCCATCCATTGATGTTGTACGGCACCTGACAACATACATGTATGTGAATTGATATTATATGTTAAGTGAATTATAGTGATCAAGTGATTTTTCCTTTGCCACCATTGTGCCATTGAGCGAGGCACTTAACCTCAGCATGCTCCAGACTATCCCTGTTACTTAAATGGTGCCATTCTATGGCGGCATTGCATACTGTAAATTGCTTAACAAATTCCAATGGCTCCAGTTATGCAGCTTATAAAGAGTCTATTATTGTATGCTATGGTAAAAATAGCCTTGAAATATGTGTGTGAATATGATGTTATTTTCACTCACCACTCCAGCGTAGTGCACCAGCTCAAAGTGAGTGTCATATTTGCGTTTTTTGTCTGGCCTCGGTTTCAGGAAGTTGGGAGACTTGCCAAGGTGATTGTCATAGAGTTTAGCTTTGAAGCTGCTCTCTGTGGCTTTAGGGAACATGCACTCCTCCTCCAGAATAGACAGTATACCCAACGGCTGCAAACAACACAAGAAGGATGTAACAGCTAGAGTTGCTTAGTACAGTTATCTTATACAAACATACGCATGCTTTCACAGAGTTATGTAATTCTATATCAACCTTCTCAATGAGGTCAATGCAGGCTTGCAGGTCTAATCCAAAGTCTATGAAAGTCCACTCTATGCCCTCTGTCTTGTACTCCTCCTGCTCTAGGATGAACATGTGATGGTTGAAAAACTGTTGCAGTTTCTCATTGGTGAAGTTGATGCACATTTGCTCAAAGTTGTTGAACTGTTCAGGGGAAAGGAAGAGAAAGAGTTTTTCAAATTAGGTACAATGAGTACTGAATAATATATAGGGCTGGGTATCAATAAACATTTCCAGAATCAATTCTGATTAACAAGTTCTCAATTCAGTCTGATTTTGATTCAATGTGATTTCATTTTCAATTCGTTTAGGTATTTTGTCCAGTTGCTATGTCCATTTTATTTAAATAAAATAAATTTTGGTAACACTTGATTTCAATAGTCCACTATAGACATTCTGCTAACTATAAGTAACTTTGCAACTACATGTCAACTACCAGTCATTATAGTATTTGTAGGTTGTCTGTTTAATAGCTGCAAACACTTTATTTTGATGGTTTCCAACAGACATTCTACTGACTAAAAGTAACTTTTCAAGTGCATGTCAACTTGTTCTTGATAAGTTGCAAAGTTACCTTTAGTAGAATGTCTAAAATGTCTAAAATAAATATTGAAATAAAGTGTAACCAAAATTTTCTCTTAGCTATTGCTATAAATTATAGAGAAAACCTTTAAATTGGTACATTGTGAAAATAGTTTAGTAAATTAACAACAGGACCAAAACTATGCACTTCAATTGTGATTTAACGCAACCAAAAAAGTTTTTAAAGTAAACTTTAAATTGCAGAATTTGCAGTTCTATTCTTCTTATTATTATTATAAAAATGTGTTAATATTAATGTGAAATTATAAACTCCTTTTAATAATATACAGTACTTTGCAAAAGTCTTAGGCACATCAGTATTTTCACTCCCCTAAAAGGGTTTTAAGCCAGTTATTTATATCTTTTGCTGTAGTGTGTCAGTAGGAAATATCAGTTCACATTTCTAAACATTCATTTTGCCATTAATTGTAATAATCCAGTGAGATTTTTGTATGCACAAGGAGTCTGATCTGATCTCACCATCATCAAATCCATCTGTGATTACATGAAGAAACTGAGACAAACTAAATCCAGAAGAACTGTGGCGTTTTTCCAAGACACTTGAAGAAACCTTCCAGCAAAGCTACCTGAAAAATGATGCGCAAGTGTACCTGGACATAAGCTGTTTTAAATGCAAAGGGTGGTCACACCAAATATTGATTTGATTTGGTTCATAGAAGTTAATTGGGTTACACTTTATTTTACAGTGCCGTAGTTACATTGTAATTACTCAAATAAGTACTGAGTACTATTACATGTACTTACTATAGAGTTACAGTTAGGGTTAGGGTTTGGTTAAGGTTAGTTACTTGTAATTATGCATAATTTACTGTTATTACTATAGTAAGTACATGTAGTAAAGTGTAACTACGGCACTGTAAAATAAAGTGTTACCGTTAATTAATTAATAAAATCTATTTATGACATTAGTTTTGAAAGCATCCTCACTTTACAGCATTTTTACACTAGTGCGTAAAACTTCTCACAGTACTATAGCTTTGCAGGTCGATTTCTTCAAGCGTCTTTGAGACATGGCCACAGTTCTTCTGGATTTAGTCTGTCTCAGTTTCATCTGTTTCTTTGTGTAATCACAGACAGATTCGATGATGGTGAGATCAGATCTCCGTGTGGAGCACCAGCTGTTGTCTGACTCCTTGTGCATACAAAAATCTCACTGGATTATTAAAATTAATGGTAAAATTAATGTTTAGAAATGTGAACTGATATTTCCTACTGACACACTACAGCAAAAGATATAAATAACTGGCTTAAAACCCTTTTTGGGGGTGAAAATACTGTATATTGTCTGATACGCTGTTACATATATTAAAATATTACGTAATAATAATTTGATGTTGATTCATTAACCATTCTGGATAGATTCAGAGTTCATTAAGTGGATGATTCATGGGGCTGAGTGTTCTTAAATGATTCATTAAAAGGACTGACTCAAGTAATTTTTTCATGAATTAGACTACCTTGTTTGCAATGCATATTTTTGATTAATATTATATTTTTGATTATAATATTATATTAATATTATATCATATTTTCTACCAAGAACTGGTTCATAAGAAACAATGAATCACTGAAAAGCAGTGCAGGAAACACTGTCACAGGGTAAAAAAACTGTGAGCTTGAGCTTTTAAGAATCAAAATTGTGACAAATGACATTTGCGAATAATGGAGAAAATCCATATTTTTATCTTTAAGATCCACATCTGATGTGCAGACAGTGGTAAGGAGTGATGCAATGACCATGACCGACTTACCTCAAAGATCTCAAAGCCTGCTATGTCCAGCACTCCGATGAAGAACTGTCGTGGGAGGGCCGTATACAGGGTTTTATTGATTCTGCTGACCAGCCATTTAAACATGCGATCATATGTGGCTTTGGCCAAAGCACCAACTGCATAGGCCACCTGTCATGACACAAAAGCACAAATATTCTCACTGCTAGGTGAAATTATATAGCAGGGATACTAATTCATCACTTACTGACCAAACTGACCTGTTCAACAGTCTGTCCTCTGACAATGTACTCATTGCCCACTTTCACCCTAGGGTGAAGCAGTCCTTTTATGAGGTCAGCTGAACTGATCCCCATGAGATAGGAAGCTTTGTCTGCACCTGAGTACCAAAATCACAGCGCTTAGTCAAACCAAGACACTGACTGAAGATGTTGGGTTTGCTTATGACAGAATCCCTCTTACTTTCAGTGCCATCTGCCTCTGCTTGCTCCTCTCTCTGCCGCACTTTGAACTTCATGTTGCCAAAGTGCATGATGGCACCGACTATCTTGTAACAGCCATACTTCTCCTCAGGAGTGAAACCAAGGGTGTCCATTGCATGCTAAAGAAGAAGGTAAGCAAGTCGCATTATAGGTGAGTAGTCATTTAGTGTTTATATGGAATAATTAGCATCTAAGTATCTCTTTAAAGTGATCTCCATCATACAATCAGTACTTACATCAGTTGCAAGCAGTTCCTCTCCATCGTCCATGTGGTCCACAGTTATAACACCTTGCGAGCAGAAGTGGTAGTCGAAGGGATTTGATGACACCAGCAGCATATCTGTTTAACAGATGAAAGAGGTTTGGTTTTTAAGTCACGCAAGGCACTGAGGATTAATACTGAAGGCATATTAACATCTATACTTGGTATATACTTAGTTCTTCAGCTTAAATAGTAGCCATACTGTTGGCATTTCCTCTGAATACCTAGGAGTTCTGGTTTCCTTTGCGAGAGGATCTGGTAGTAGATGTGGTAGCTTCTCTCTCCAGCTTGCTGAAAAATCACTCTAGATTTTTCCAGAAGATCTAAACAAAAGGGAATGTGAAATGGAACAGGATTTGAAGGAATAACACACACATATATATATATATATATATATATATATATATATATAAAATAACTATAATATTTTTCAAATCAGCTTACAGATGTCAATGTCAGCAGATGCAAGTTTTCCTGTAGGACCAAAATGGATTCGTATGAATTTGCCCTGTGTTAAAGAGAGGGGGGAAAGTAAAACGGAGAACAATATTGAAAGAAAGTGAGATGTTGTGCTCTTCTTATGATGTTTACTCACAAAGCGGGATGAGTTGTCATTCCTCAAGGTTTTTGCATTGCCAAAAGCTTCCATAGCTGGGTTGGCCTCAATTATCTGATCCTCTAATGTACCCTATTTATGTTGAAAACAGAAAAATGTGTGAGTTTATGATTAAACACTAAAATTCTAAAAATCTATGAGTAGGATAAAACAAACTAATGGAAATGAAAATGAAATATTATCCGTCATGATTGAAGGGAAAATAGATGAAATCAGGGTTGTTGGGTTTTCTTCCAAAAAAAAAAAAAAAAAAAAAAAGAAAAGACAAAGACAAAGAATGAAAAAGGAGCTTATAATGTTAAAAACAAGAGACAAAATGAGAGACATTGCAAAAAGGGGAATGGGCAATGTAAAGAGTGGTATAAAAAGGGTTCATAAAAACATATTGGAACGGGAAAACAAAACCTGGGTAACAAAACTCTGAGGGTCACTCCTTATCGGTTAAAAGGATGTCTGTGAATCCAAAAGGAATAGGTAAACATTTAGACATTAAAAATCCCAAAAAACATGATGTAGAGGAACAAAAGTAAGACTCGTAGGGTGACAAAAACAAGGGGTAAGGATGGGTGATGACAAAAAGAAGCACAGAAGTGAAGTTTCTGCCCTTACTCCTTTTTTGCCCCCTGCTTCACCAAGAGCAGCTATAATGGCAAAATACTGAATTACACGTTTCGTGTTGACAGTTTTGCCAGCACCGGATTCTCCGCTAGGCATGAACAAAATGTATGTGAAATATACATGAAACAATATTAAATCCAAGAAGAAAGATTAAAAAAGAAAAAAAGAAAACTCTTCAAAATGATAAAAACCCATTTTTTTTATACCGCTTCAGGATTAAATAATGAGCAAAAAGGATTTCAGATCATTCTGACCTAATAGTTGTAGAACAGAATGTAATGTTGTGGCGGAAGGTTACTTACGTGATAAGCATTGACTGGTTTTCACGATCTAAAAAAGAAAAAATTTATGTAGTACATGGTGAAGCCTAAAGACAATTCCATTTATTATCTTTTGGCTATTCAGAATCAAAACAAATGCAACATACAAGGCCTGTGTGAAATAGAGATCAAACGTGAAATGTGTTTCAGACCATACTTTTTAGCATGTCATTGTAGGCGTTGTCTGCTATGGAATAGATGTGAGGCGGAACATCCGAGCGACGCTTTCCCTTATACGCTGCAACCACTTCAGGAGAATAGACAGGAAGCCATTTATACGGGTTAACTGTCACACAAAACAGCCCTGAATATGTCTGTGGACAGACAAAAAACACGCATGAAGCCAAAAGTTATGAAGAACATTAACATGATTCTCAGACACTCTTTTAAGATACAGACAGCTGTGTAACAGTAAATGATAAAGTCGTGTCTCACATAGATCATCCAGAAACTGTAGCGACGACTGAGGTTGAAAAGAACAGAGGCCTCATTGAGGTGCGTAAGCATGGCCATGTCTTCAATCATGTCAAACTTCGGGGGATTCATCTGCTGAATGTCATCCTCTTTCACTGTTAACATCTGTCAGTATTAGATTAAAGAATTTAATCACCAACTTGTGATACATTTTCTTCTTCCACTGCAGAATGAATGCAGTTACTTGAATGACAATTGGAGAAGTGTGCAAAATTGGCCATTTTTTTCTTAATTCTGCTGAACTTAAATATTCCCTTGCTATCAATACAATACACATAATTAAAAGACACTTGACAATGAGGTAAGAAAGATCTAATTTGCATCTTGTAAGAATGTAGCTATACTTACTGAAAAATAAACAGTGATTAATAGTGATTAAGAAAGAACACGCTTCACTGACCATTCCATCTTTGGTCTCCACCATGACTTTGTCTCCATCAGTATCTTTGATCTCCACCTCAATGTAGGCTTCTCTCTCATCCGGAATCCAAACACGTTTTTTCCCTGCACACAGAAGTATTTGGCACTTCTGAATTGAACTGTGAGGTAACTAACAAACCATTTTCACATTCACAATACATACTCAACTTAATGTGTAACTCAGTCACAATTGGATAAAATTAATGATTTGAATATTTCTGATAGGCTTGTGCATCATTAAAAAAACACAGGATACAAACAGGACGTCTGACAGTACCATCAAACGCATGGGACTGCGCAGCGAGTTGTTCCAGGTTGGTTTTACGCAGGAATGTGGCCGCATCTCCAAATTCCCTCAATTCCATAAAGCGGGACATGATTAACGCTTCCGGTCCCGGACCTGCGCTCAAACACCTGTAACGTTGTAGAAACTTTGTTAGAAAAAAGTTTTTCTCCACTTTGTTTTGTTTCTCATAGGCATGTGTTGAAAAAAAACTCTAATCCACACTCTTGGTGAGTATTTGTGTACAAAAAAAAAATTTGAATTCTTCAAAACGGTCACATGCAAGGCACGGCGCACTATACAAACAGTGCTATGGAAAGCACATGCATTTGAGTACTAACCTCAGTAATGTCTAAACGGGTTGGCCTCGGAAGAAGTGGCCTGGTCCTCTTTTATTGTTTCCCTCAAGGTCAGAGTTGGGGAGATATGTCAGATATTCCCATGTGTCGGTGTGTGTTCAGTTGCTCATTGGCTGCGTGGCCGTGCGGTCCGTCCCTGCGCGATCACAAAAGGCAAACAGGTTTGACGGAACCGTACTGTAAGGGGTTATTTTTAAAACGGCATTGTTGTTGCTTGTGATTTATGCGCTGCTGGCCAGAGGTTAAATGCATGACCTGTCTCTATTTCTTTAAAGACTTAAGTGATGTTATAATGGGCAAAAAAGTGATCACAGTAAAAAAATAAAATCTATGGCTTGACCCTTGAACCTCCCATATGGGAGTGAAAACACAAGATTGGGGAGGGGAAATGGGTATTTTTTTGTACACACAACGGCGTTTTCAAACAATAATTCTGTAAACACAAAAATTAGATTATAAATTAGTCACAGCGCACTAAATTGACGTTTGTGAAAAGCCGTCACGTTTACCTGTGGTAACAAAAGCAACAGTAGGTGCTCGAGACTTCCGTCAGGAGAAATCGTATCGGACGGTACATTGACAAAACACTTAAAATGTATTTATGATGTTTTTATATTAATGGTTTTATCACATAAGGAAATAGAAATATAATTTTATATGTATGCTATAAAGAAGGACACACAAGTAACAAAAACTTACAAAACCATTCTAACCTAAATTGCATATTGCCTAGGCCTATATATTTACACAGTTTGGAAATAGAAATGTAATTTTATATGCTGGCTAGAAGGGATTTAGTTTATTTATATTATTTATTACTTGATGTATTTTTATAATATGATTACTTACACATTAACAACATACCAGATTGAAAACAACACTATCATGATTTTTTAAGAGTAGGCTTAAACTGTGTTATGACTGGATGAATATGGTATTGAAAGGATAAATTAGGGCTTCCTATAGGCTAACATCTGAGAAAATGATTTTTCCAATTTGTGTCACAACTTGATGCAGTCCATTTCTGTGAGTGTATTAGAAGGGCATCTATCTTTGCCTCATTTGACAGACTAGTTGAAAGACATAGTAGTATGTTAATATAACACACAAGATCTGCATAACGTTCATACTCAGTTACTGATACAATCAGATCCTCCTTAACAAATAGGCGCCTCAGAAGCTGTCGACCTTGAGGGGTAAAGCTGAGATAAGTGTCCTCTAGCAGAATCCATGGCCCACTATGTAGTCCGAAAATAGAAGAGAATACAACTCCTGTTCCCAATAGCCGGCATTCCATGCAGAGATAGCCATGCTGTCTGGCATGGGTTTGTGGTTAAAGAGGCGGTGCTCTGCTTTGTTTCCCTTAGAAATTACTGAGCATGATCAGCCAGTGATTAAACACTGAAAGAGCGTCCACACTATCTCAACCTTATAAATACTGAAAGAGGTGTACACCATTTATATTTAGTTGATGAAAGTGCTGTTAAACACAATTTTATTTGTATTTATTTACTTTTTAATTACATTTATTTTTTGTAGTGACATCAGAAGTTATATCGCAATGAATTAGGCTACTTCATACAGCAATCTCTGTGTTGAGGAAGCTACTTTTAAAAAAAACGTAGTTACATATAGCCTACAACAAGCTACGAACAAAAAATAGCTAACTATACTGAAGTTGCTTAAGGGGGCAATATGTTCTTCATGTATCTTCAGTGTTGGGGTAACACATTACAAGTAACACAAGTTACATAATCAGATTACTTTTTAAGTAACTAGTAAAGTAACACATTACTTTTAAATTTACAACAAGATATTTGTGTTTACTTTTTTGAGAGAAATCAGGAGTGCAGAGGTGATGTGTCCGCTGTGTAAACATGGGCAAAGGTAACGTAACACATTACTTTCCATTAAAAGTAACTACGTAATGCAATTAGTTACTTTTTAGGGAGTAATGCAATATTGCAATGCATAACTTTTAAAAGTAACTTTCCTCAACACTGTTTATCATTTTAATCAAAGATGTATTTTTGCTTGCAGCAAAACAATGAGTGATTTGAAATGAATGAACAGTTAGGTTGGAAGTGTCAAACTTGAACAAACCAATTTATATGTAGACTTGTACAAAAACACCCTAACTTACATAACTAATTCGAAAATAGTACATATTGCAAAATTTTCTGTGAATCTGTGAATCGTTTTGTTCTCTGTTCATTTGGACGAGCCGATTTACTATGACTTACACATTGGACAGAGCAAATGATTTATGATAAACTAATTCAATAGAATGAATCAGACTCTCCAATGCTAAAGTAGAACAGAGAACTGTTTAAAACGATTCCTTTACAACCTGAATTCCGGAAATGTTGGGACGTTGAAATGAAAACTAAAATGAAAACTAAAAGACTTTGAAATCACATGAGCCAATATTTTATTCACAGTAGAACATAGATAACATAACAAATGTTTAAACTGAGAAATTGTAAAATTTTATGCACAAAATGAGCTCATTTCAAATTTGATGCCTGCTACAGGTCTCAAAATAGTTGGGACGGGGGCATGTTTACCATGGTGTAGCATCTCCTATTCTTTTCAAAACAGTGTGAAGACGTCTGGGCATCAAGGTTATAGGTTTCTGGAGTTTTGGTGTTGAAATTTGGTCCCATTCTTGCCTGATATAGGTTTCCAGCTGCTGAAGAGTTTGTGGTCGTCATTGCTGTATTTTTCATTAAATGATGCACCAAATGTTGTTTATAGGTGAAAGACCTTTCAGCATTCATAGTGCCTTCCAAAACTGGCAAGCTGCTCATACCGTATGCACTTATGCACCCCCATACCATCAAAGATGCTGGCTTTTGAACTGAACACTGATAACACGCTGGAAGGTCTCCCTCCTCTTTAGCATGGAGGACACGGTGTCCGTGATTTCCAACAAGAATGCCAAATTTGGACTCGTCTGACCATGGAACACTTTTCCACTTTTGAAACAGTCACATTTAACACATTTTAAATGAGCCTTGGCCCACAGGACACGACGGCGCTTCTGGACCACGTTCACATATGGCTTCCTTTTTGCATGATAGAGCTTTAGTTGGCATCTGCAGATGGCACGGTGGATTGTGTTTACCGACAGTGGTTTCTGGAAGTATTCCTGGGCCCATTTAGTAATGTCATTGACACAATCATGCCGATGAGTGATGCAGTGTCATCTGAGGGCCCGAAGACCACGGGCATCCAATAAAGGTCTTCGGCCTTGTCCCTTAAACTAGTGTTAATTTCGTCACCTATTTTTAATTTAGTCTTAGTCTTGTGCCAAATGTCCTTTTTAGTTTTAGTCTTATTTAGTCATTCACATATCTTTTTTTGTTAGTCAAGTTTTAGTCGACTAAACGTCTCGTCATTTTAGTCTAGTTTTAGTCAAAAGAAAACTCAAGTTATCTTAGTCAAGTTTTAGTCGACTAAAAGTCTTTTAATTTTAGTCTAGTTTTAGTCAAAAAAAATTGTAGTCTTTTTTAAAAAAATAACACATTACTGAGATTATTACTGATAAACATTTCAGTAAAAAAAGTGTTTCACATATCTCAAACATTGGTTAAATGTCATAATTACCTGACAAAATACACTTGTTGAAAGATTTTTGTTGAATGCAAATGTTAAACGTGTCTGGTTTTCAATTTCTGATTTAGGAGACACATTCACAAATGATTAACCTGTTCTGAAGAGTATTTTATTTTAACCAACACAATTCAAAAGCTAGCATGTCGTCGTCGCTCGTCACTCGTGTTCGCTTTGGGTGTTGTCGTGTGTTCAGCAGTTTCGTGTTGCAGCCACAGGCGTATGAGATCTGTAAAGCCTCGTTTACACTGCACGCATGTGCGGCTCGTTACGGCTGCGACGCGGCTACCGGAGCTGATACACGGCCACTCTAGTCAATGCTTGTGTTTACACCAGCCGCGCCGCGGTGCGTTTGAGAAGCGTCCCAGAAGCGGCTCGACGCGCCGCTTCGCTAAAGATAGGCGCCTCGCCTCCAAGATGCGCAGCTCAAATACAAAACAAAGTCAAAATAAGCACCCTGTGTAAACTCCCGATCATATTTTACATCACTAGAAACTGACGACAAGAGATTCGAAGTTGAAAAACGTGAAATTTCTTTGTTTGAGTTGACATCGCGCAGAGGACGGAACAACACCTTGCCGGAGCCGTAACGAGCCGCACACGCATGCAGTGTAAACAAGGCTTCAACGAGGCTTAACTTGAGCAACAGCGCGAAGCCGCGAACTCGTTCTGAATATTTTAAAGGCGTAACAGCTGATGAAAAGCAGAGACGATTGTAGACGAAAACGAAGAGAGATTTTATCTTAGTTTTTATTTTATACAAAACATTTTCGTCTCGTCTTTTTTCGTCAACAATAATGCATGTTAATTTAGTTTTAGTCAGCGTTTTTGGACAGTGGTGCAGTCTTGTCATCGTCTCGTCTTAGTCATGAAAAAAGAGGTTGTTGACATATTTCGTCTCGTCTCATCTGACGAAATTAACACTACCTTAAACACAGAGATTTATCCAGCTTCTCTGAATCTTTTGATGATGTTATAAACTGTAGATGATGAGATTTGCAAAGCCTTTGTAATTTGACGTTGAGGAACATTGTTTTTAAAGTATTCCACAATCTTTTTACAGAGAGACTCTGCCTCTCTAAGACATCCCTTTTATAGCTAATCATGTTATAGACCTGATATCAATTAACTTAATTAGTTGCTAGATGTTCTCCCAACTGAATCTTTTCAAAATTTCTTGCTTTTTCAGCCATTTGTTGCCCCCGTGCCAACTTTTTTGAGAGCAGGCATCAAATTTGAAATGAGCTCATTTAGTGGATAAAAGTGTAAAATTTCTCCGTTTAAACATTTGTTTTGTTATCTATGTTCTATTGTAAATAAAATATTGGCTCATGTGGTTTGAAAGTCTTTTAGTTTTCATTTTATTCACATTTAAAAAAAAACGCCCCAAAATTTCCGGAATTCGGGTTGTATAATTATGAATCAGACCTTCCAATGCTACATAGGACAGAGAGAACTGTATGAACTGATTCACTAGAATGAATCAGATTTTCCAATGCAACACATCAGAGAGTGGACCGTTTAGGTGAGTTTGGTTTTACTTAGATCAGTAATTAAATACAGCGACGCGATGCAGCATTTGGTTGCGCTATTCATTGTAAAAATAAAAATAGTTTGTTAGCTGTGGAAAAGGTAAGTTACATTACTAAAAATGTAGATTAAGTTAGTACTTTAGTTGCTACTTTTACATTTATTCAATTACCAGACAATTAATGAAACATTGTCTAGAAGTATCTTTTAGTTGGTTACTATCCAACATTGTACAATGTCACTTTAAAAGAGCAACCAAAATGGCACACCTGAACAAAGCTTCCAGGAACCAGGGTTTGAAGTTCTACACATGGTTAGCAGTTGTTACAGATTATCAGCTCGCATACAGTGGCACAAGCCTCTACCACAGAGGCTAAAAGGTCAGAGGTGGTGGGGGGAGGCCACATTCTGTATACCCACACTCAATGGAGGCAAAGAAAATACACATAAACTGCCTCTTAATGAATGTTTTCCTCTTGCCAATCAAAACATACAGTGTCTCCTGGTCTTCTAAATCCTGTATGTGATCTATCCATCAGGCGCAGACATGTGAACCATATCCCAGCTGAGCAGCGTTCGTCTCCCCCACAATTCTGGATTCTACATTAATTTTTCCCACTGATCTTCCTCTGACAGTGGCCTAAGACCCTGGCACACAGCAACCCCCCTGCACCTGTGTGTGTGATGGAGAGCGAGAATGAAGAGAAGGAGAGTTTGGGAAACCCTAGATGTCCTAATCTCAGGATTACCAGCCAGCCCATCCCCACAAATCGGCAGTAATATTAGCTAATCAGTCTTTTAGCAAGTGACTCAGTGGATGAAGACAACCAGTGTCATTCTCCCCCATCCGGCTCCAACGCACGGCCCGTCTGCATTGTGTTAGGTCTCCATTGCACCACCATCCTTCTCACACACACTCAAACACATAGCCTAGATATGAGCACCCACAGCTGTCTGTCTATTTTAGTCTGGATTTTGACAGCAGTATATCTACCCCCCAAGATCCCCTGTAACAATCCCTGACGCCTTCACCAGAACAATAGCCAGCAGCTCACATAAACCTTTTAAACTTAGAAAGCGCTCAGGCTCAAGAATAGCCCAGCCATTCTGGCGCAATCTCCTGCCACACGGTAAGCCCAGAAAGGACGGACAGAGTTAACAAGGCCACCAGTCAACACTGACTTGAACAATCCTAGATGCCTGATTCAAGTCTATGTGCAGATGCACAAAGTTTGTTACATTTTATAAAATGGATAGATTAGACTGATAGGATGAACTGCATTTAAAGCCATTGTAAAATATGCATATACACACACCTGTGCCACACATCTTGATGCACCAAGTTGCTCTGACCCATAAACAGCCTATATAAGGCTAATGAACTATATTAATTGCTGGAACAATTCTTTGTTCTTCTCATTATTATTAATATAGTAATGATGAAAAGAATGTATTTTAATATAACTTTAATGATTGAATATTGGTCAAAAAACAACCAGGGTAAAATCACAGTAATGTTCAGTCTTTCTGGCTTATCACTTTACAATGTTTAACTGCTGTGAATTTACAGTGATTGAACTGTGATGAATGGTTACCATGTGCATACCCTCATAACCTCACTTTATCTCTCCATCTGTCTCATTGTCTCTTAACATTCCCAGCATAGGCTTCCGCTATCAAATTTAGTATTTAAATAGTACATATAACCGGCAATTAAAATTCTCAGCTCCACTTAAATACACCTGCACATCTCCACATTCATTTACTGTCTCCTACCATGGGACAATAGAAACCTTGACAGATTGGAATGGGAAGTAGATACGGGTTAATTCAGTCAGTCTCCCATGTATTGCTATGTAAAATGTCTCTTAACAATTCAAAAGCCCAGGGATTGATGGAAACATCCACACGAATGACTCAGAAAACCCATATTAGCTGTATCCAACAACTGCTGGAGAATGTACACACAATAACACTATATACCTACAGTTCTTATCCCTTGCCTTGAATACTGCCCTGTTACTGTAGTATAAATGTAGATATTTTAGTTGTTTAAAAATGTTTCCATTTATAAACTTGATTATGTCATCCTATTTTATTTAAGACATGTTTGCATGTTCCACTATGTCCAACTGGCACAGGAGTTTAGTCATACCCAGCCAACATTTCCATGTGGTTTTTTGATGGGCTGTCACTTGAGCACTGCATGGGCAACCCAAATGGGACCCAGAGAAATTTGTTCATTGGCTAGATATGTATGTTAGCCCATAGGGGCACATGATGGGTCCATTGTAAACTCTAAGTGGGGATGTTCATTTAGATGTTCATTATATAGGCTTACTCGAGACCCCAAATGGGTGCTAATAATGGGGCCGAGATGGGCTACACAGAAAAAGCTTATGGGGCCCACATGCGTGATCACACTCATCCACAAATGGCCCTACTATGTTTTGTGGGACCACGTTGGGGGAAAATAGGGCCCCATTTATTAATTTCTTGAAAGATTCCAGTGGGTCAAATAATGACCTGCAAAATTCACATTCAAAGCACTCGACTCTGATGATTTACAGTGGGTACGGAAAGTATTCAGACCCCCTTAAATTTTTCACTCTTTGTTATATTGCAGCCATTTGCTAAAATCATTTAAGTTCATTTTTTTTCCTCATTAATGTACACACAACACCCCATATTGACAGAAAACACAGAATTGTTGACATTTTTGCAGATTTATTAAAAAAGAAAAACTGAAATATCACATGGTCCTAAGTTTTCAGACCCTTTGCTGTGACACTCATATATTTAACTCGGGTGCTGTCCATTTCTGCTGATCATCCTTGAGATGGTTCTACACCTTCATTTGAGTCCAGCTGTGTTTGATTATACTGATTGGACTTGATTAGGAAAGCCACACACCTGTCTATATAAGACCTTACAGCTCACAGTGCATGTCAGAGCAAATGAGAATCATGAGGTCAAAGGAACTGCCTGAAGAGCTCAGAGACAGAATTGTGGCAAGGCACAGATCTAGCCAAGGTTACAAAAAATTTCTGCTCACTTAAGGTTCCTAAGAGCACAGTGGCCTCCATAATCCTTAAATGGAAGATGTTTGGGGCGACCAGAACCCTTCCTAGAGCTGGCCGTCCGGCCAAACTGAGCTATCGGGAGAAAAGAGCCTTGGTGAGAGAGGTAAAGAAGAACCCAAAGATCACTGTGGCTGAGCTCCAGAGATGCAGTCAGGAGATGGGAGAAAGTTGTAGAAAGTCAACCATCACTGCAGCCCTCCACCAGTTGGGGCTTTATGGCAGAGTGGCCCAACAGAAGCCTCTCCTCAGTGCAAGACTGTGTTTTTTTTGTCAATATGGGGTGCTGTGTGTACATTAATGAGGAAAAAAATGAACTTAAATGACTTTAGCAAATGGCTGCAATAGAACAAAGAGTGAAAAATTTAAGGGGGTCTGAATACTTTCCGTACCCACTGTATATATATATATATATATATATATATATATATATATATATATATATATATATAAACCTTTACCTGACCAAACAAAGAATTCCTAAAATCAGCTGATTTTTATGTGGTGTTCTATTATTTTAAATTACATGAAAAAAAAAAAAAATCAACTGTAAAGAAAATGACTTCAACTCGGAATGTGTAAATTATGTTGTTTTTTTTTAATTGAAATGAAAAAAAAAAACTCTTGAATGCATCAGGATGAACAGCTCTTATTCCTGGGCCTGTACAGACTCCTCAGCTTCATACCTATAGAATAAAGAAAGAAAAAACATTTATTCTAATGCAGTGGTTCTTAATCCTGGTCCTAGTGACCCACCACTCTGCACATTTTGAAGGCCTGCGTCTCAACGTGCATACTATCCATCCTAAATAGTATGTGACATTAGTAATATTCAATACTATTTAGGGCGGATAGAATGCACATTGAGATGCAGGGTATGTCTGTCTATTTAACACACCTGATTCAGATCATCAGCTTGTTAGAAGAGCTCCATTAAAGGATTAGTTCACTTCTGAATGAAAATTTCCTGATAATTAACTTACACCCATGTCATCCAAGATGTTCATGTCTTTCTTTCTTCTTTTTTCATAAATAGAAATGAGTCAAGGATCATGGATTATTATTATATATTGAATTATATAATCATATAAAATATAATAATTATAAATATAGTCTAATATAGCCCAAATGTGGCCCATATGGAACCCTCAAATAAACAATAATGGGCAACCTAACTGGTGGGGCCCACAACGTTAACCAAGCTGGGACCCGCATTCAGACTCTTAAAGTGCCCACTTTGACCCCATGCCCTGATGACGCCCATATAACCCCGATAAAACCTGTGGGGCCCACATGGACATGTTGGCTGGGTATTTTTTGTTGAAAATGAAGAAGGGAGTGGTCGTGAAACAAAATATTTCCTTCAGTCATCACCTTGCAGTGGTGATCAGGTCAGAGAGATGGTAGTAGCATCATGGTTTAAGCTCCTGTAAGGCTGATGAAGAATCCTGTCAAGTGCTTTATTGCATGAAAGCAGTGTAGTCAAACACCCTTGAGATTTCAAACACACTCCATTTGGACAGCTAAATATTTGGTAGCTTGTTCATTAAATAAATTACAGAATGTGTTTTGCGGTTAGAACATTTAAACCTGTATACATAACATTTTATGAACAGGGACCAAACACTGTTTAACTAAATGCCCATGGTAATAATTTTATTTTTAACCACAATGATTTACAATGTAGAATCTGTACACATATTTCAATGTAAATACAGTATGAATAGCTTTTAGTTTTTATGTTTTTGCCACAAAGCCTAAACTAATTGAGCAATATGAGTGAGGAATTAACATGGCAGAGCTATCAGCTTTGCTTTTGAAGCCATGGTGGTTTTAGATATAAGAGGTTATTTCTAGTGCCATGCAGAGGTGGCATAGATTCAGAGTGACACAAGAGAGAGTCTTGCACTGTATCTATATTCACTTTATCTTTTTGCTCTGGCTTCTTCTTTCAACATGAACTTTCTTTCTTTCTTTCTTTCTTTCTTTCTTTCTTTCTTTCTTTCTTTCAGAAGCACAATTTAGTTGCTACTGCCATCTATAGGACAACAGATGTACGCTACATCCAAAGACTCAAGAGACTAAAGTTACTAAAATCTATGCACTGAATTATAATGTCCATAACTACTTAATTGTATGCAATATTGTAGTAAACTCTGTAGCTAAGTATTATCCAGAAACATTTATTTGCATAAGCCTATCGTTTTCATTTGTTATTGTGAGAATTATTGTGCCCAACCTTACAACAAAAGCTATGGAAACAATAGTTTGGCAGGTGAAATAGGTTAAAGGGTTAGTTCACCCAAAAATGAAAAATATGTCATTTATTACTCACCCTCATGTCGTTCCACACCCGTAAGGCCTTCTTTCATCTTCAGAACACAAATTAAGATATTTTTGATTAAATCCGCAATGACATTTCCTCTCGCAAGAGCCATAAAGGTACTAAAAACATATTTAAAACAATTCATGCGAGTTTAGTAGTTATAACATAATATTATAAAGTGACGAGAATATTTTTGTGCGCCAAAAAACCCAAAATAACGACTTTTCAACAATATAGTGATGGGCCGATTTCAAAACACTGCTTCGGAGCTTTACGAATCGAATCAGTGACTCGGAGCGCAAAAAGTCACGTGATTCCAGCAGCTTAGCCGTTTGATAGGAGATCCGAGTCACTGATTCGATTCGCAAAGCTCCGAAGCAGTGTTTTGAAATCGGCCCATCACTATATTGTTGAAAAGTCGTTATTTTGTTTTTTTGGCGCACAAAAAGTATTCTCGTCGCTTTGTAATATTAAAGTAGAACCACTGAACTCACATGAACTGTTTCAAATATGTTTTTAGTAGAACAACATGAGGGTGAGTAATAAATGTTAACACTGTTGCTTCTTTAAAATAATTATGAAATACTTTGGCATCTCTTTCGAGCATTTTAAGGCTTCAGACTTTTAAAAATATTTTTATTCTTTTTTGACAGATGTAAAACAATTGTACAGTTTTATTATGTCAACTGCGTGTTTTATATGGTTTATTATCATGACTAACCACGTTCTCAAATGGACTAGTATTTTGAAATAGTGGACATGAGGTGATTATAGTGGCACGTTGTTGCAAACGCACATATTGTAATAAGTGTTATTGATCTTACTTATCAATACGCGTCATTCAACCTACAGTTAACTGATTTAATTGTTTGTTTATCACTCGTCCCGTGATGGCGGAACAGATCACGAGAGAAGATGCATTGACACGGGAGGGCTTCAGACATGCCTGTCACATTATGCTGTACGGAGACTCTAGTGCCAAACTCTTCGGGAAAATCCCAATCAAACATATAGTACTGGTAAGGAAGAGTGCGCTTAACACACCTTTTTGCCTTTATCTGACGAGTGCGACTACGACAGATGCACTACCAAAGCAGGAAGTTAAAAAATAATGTATAAATAATGAACGCCCTGAACTTATGAACCTGAATTCAGATTACTGTTATTCAGATGCAGATGCGCTTTGATGGCTTGCTTGGTTTCCCAGGGGGGTGAGTTCAACTTTCTGCATGAAAAAATAAACCTTTAAATAATTTGTCTGAAGTTGTTTATAAATGCACATGAATTATTAATGGAGACTGTATTGTGTTTTATAATCTGTTAGTTTGGTGAACCCGTCTAAGGAGACGCTGGAGGCGGGGCTTAGCAGAGAGCTTCACGAGGAGGTGGGCGTGGCTGTGCCTGTGGGCGTGGAAAATCACGTCTCCTCCTGCCTTTCTCCATCCTCCCCTCGGCTCATCACACACTTCTACATCAAGAAGATGACAGAGTCAGAACTGAAAGAGCTTGAGAGAGCAGCTGTTACTACAGCCACAGACCATGGTTTAGAGGTAAAAATTCTTTTCATGTGCGTGTAAATGTACTCACAAACTCTTATTATGCAACTTTCTTGTCCGTCTCCAGGTATTGGGTATGGTCCGAGTCCCTCTCTACTTCCTGAAGAATGGAGGTGGTCTCCCCTATTTCCTGTCCCACTCGTTCATCAGCAACTCTCGGGCCCAGCTGCTCTCTGCCCTGCAACGCTGTAGGCTGCTGTCCCAGGGGGATCTGGAGAAGGCTGTGAGACAGGCTGAGCAGATGAGACACACACACAGCGATGATCCGCACTGACATTAGTTTACACAGCGGTGCCTTTTCACCCCTGGGCCATTACAGCTACATCACAGTAGCCCAACCCCCCAAGTGCCAGTAGAAACTCCCTGTTGTTATCACCCTACCATCAGGTCCTGATTCAGCCATGTACAGCATGTGCTCTCTGTAGATATCAAAGGTGCAGACCTGTTTAATTATAGAACCTTAACGGTTTATCATAATTTCACTAACAATTCATGACCCCAGATTCACTAAATAGGATTGTTATTGTTTGATAAAATTCTTTTTGCATAGTCCCTGTTCTGCAATATTAGAGCATTAAGCAAATTAATATGACTCTGAGATGTTGCAATAATTATACCTCAACAAATGTAATACTGTATGCAAATGTATTATTTATTATTTATGCAAGAGAGTTGATTGCTAGCCATAATGTTTGATGAAGTTATATCAGATCTGTTTATGAGAGTTAAATATTTGCAAGAGAAATGTGCATGCTAGTTGGACTAATAAACAGCAGACGACATGTAAGGCTTGTGTCTTTTTCAAATTTGTATTAAAGCACCACTTGCAGTACTTAGAATGGCCACAGAGCTGTGCTAACAGGCTGCCTTATTTGACGGGCACTTTTTCAAGCAAGTCTCAAGCTATCTCTTGCTATAGGATAAAGCTGCAGTGTGCAATTGTACAAATAATAACTTTATTTTTATTTAATTTTTTCAAAACGCTCCCTCTCAGTCCCGCCCCAAACTCATACCATTGGTTGCACAATGCCGCAGACTCCTCAAACAAACAGCATTGTTTTAAAGTCCCCCTGTGGTGAAAATCAAGCTATTAATGTTGTTTATAAGTCGATGTTGTGATTTTATTATACTTTAAGACAAACCATGTGCAAATTCATAAGTGTTTTCTCCTTTAAACTGCAGTGAACCAAAGACGTGGTTTGAAATCGCTGGTGTTTCTGACGTCACAACTGCCTTGTAACCAATCATGTCAACGTGTGGTTGTTAAAGGATTAGTCCACTTTCAAATAAAACATTTCCTGATCATTTATTCACCCCCATGTCATCCAAGATGTCCATGTCCTTCTTTCTTCAGTCGAAAAGAAATGAAGGTTTTTGATGAAAACATTCCAAGATACCTCCTTCTTCTGTATTACACTTCTGAAATCCTCCACTGGTCAAAGATTGAACTAAATTGTCAAATACAATATGCTAGTGCAAGTGTATAACAATTAGTTCAAACTTTGACCTGTGGAGGGCAGTAATACACTTAGCAGCGTCTACACTGCCGTAATTCTAATAGGGAAGAAGAAGAAGAGAGCTAGTTCAAGACAAGCGTCTATGGTTAAAACGTATATAATTTATTTTTTATTTTTTCGAAAATGACCGATCGTTTCACTAGATAAGACCCTTATTCCTCGTCTGGTATCGTTTAAAGCCCTTTGAAGCTGCACTGAAACTGTAATTTTGACCTTCAACCATTTGGGGCCAATTGAAGTCCACTATAAGGAGAATAATCCTGGAATGTTTTCCTCAAAAACCTTAATTTCTTTTCAACTGAAGAAAGAAGGACATTGACATCTAGGATGACATGGGGGTGAGTATGGAGTCAAATTAATGCCTTAAAGTTTTGCACAAAAATAAAGTTTTGCAAAACAAAAAAAAGAATTGAGCAATAAAAAAATGTTTTGCAAACAAAAATAAAGAATTTCAAAGGAAAAATAAAGTATTGAGCAGAAAAAAATAAGTTTTGCAAACAAAAATAATGAATTGCAAAATAAAATAACCTAGTGCAAAAATAAAAATATAATCAATTACAAAAATCAATGACAGCTGTAATCCTATTTTATCTTTGCCACATATTTTTCATGCTCAAACCTACTAAATCATATGCAACGCTCATTTTATTCTGCGTTTCAGTCAAGCGTGCGCTCACGATACCGGTTTTCCTTTGCGCTGCACTTTTCTGCGCGGTTCTCTTTATGGCACTGGTTTGACGTGGGGGTGGAGTCAAGAAACGGGGGCACGCCCCCGCGAAACACGTCATCGGCAGGAGACGCAGATCGGAACAGAACAGATCAAGCATAGAGACGGAGCGCATTTATTATAATCTGAAAACCACGCCCACCGGGGGAAAAACAATCCAACCGTCTCCAGGCTGCCTTCTTGTCTTTTCTGACTCATTACAAAAAACAGAACAATGCCTAAAAGGTGCTGTGTGACAAGGTGTACAGCTAACAAGCTAAAAAAACCAGAAATACGTTTTTATAAGCTGTCGACCCCAAAAAACGAATGTTTAAGGACACAAAAGTGGATACAGGCAGTAAGACAGAGAGCAACGGGTCATATTACTATAAGAAATGCATTGGAGGGGGTCGTAATCGGCGACAACATATGCTAAATAAACCAACAAAAACAAACCACTCATTATCTTTAACCACGTCAAAGAATTATTTCACCTGTCCCCAATTACGTTCCCCTCCAATGCATTTCGCGGGGGCATGCCCCAGTTTCTTGACTCCACCCCCACGTCAAACCAGTGCCATAAAGTGATCCGCACAGAAAAGTGCAGCGCAAAAGAAAACCGGTATCGTGAGCCCACGCTTGACTGAAACGCAGAATAAAATGAGCGTTGCAAATGATTTAGTAGGTTTGAGCATGAAAAATATGTGGCAAAGATAAAATAGGATTACAGCTGTCATTGATTTTTGTAATTGATTATATTTTTATTTTTGCACTACTTTATTTTATTTTGCAATTTATTATTTTTGTTTGCAAAACTTATTTTTTTCTGCTCAATACTTTATTTTTCCTTTGCAATTCTTTATTTTTGTTTGCAAAACATTTTTTTATTGCTCAATTCTTTTTTGTGTTTTGCAAAACTTTATTTTTGTGCAAAACTTTAAGGCATTAATTTGATTCCATAGGTGAGTATTATCAGGAAATTTTTATTTGAAAGTGGACTAATCCTTTAAGGAGTGGATCTCTGAACTGGTGTGAATGAGTGGAGGCGGGGCTAATTTGCATATTCATCGAACCGCGTATACTAAATTAGACAAGGGTGTAGAGTTACATTCAAGCTATTTTAAGGCATGAAGAAAAATTTTCAAGGAAAAAACGTTTAAATATGTCATTTTGGTGAGTTTTAAAGGATAAAATTATTGACTACAGGGGGACTTTAATAATTTTAAACAATATTTTAACATACTTTTTGGAGAAATTTACTAATGGCTTACATATTGTCTTACATAACCTTTAAATTAGTGTTAAATTTTGCCCACATCAATAATGAAATGAGAGTGCAGAAGCTATCATTTTAGCTTCCTCTTTTATGTACGAAACTCATGATGACTTTCATAATTTTCCTAATCTTTTAGTCAGAAACTCCATTATTCAGAGTTCTTTATTGACTGACTCATGCAATGGATGCATTTTCAGTAATTTACTCTTCTGTTAAATGATTGCATTAAGATGTGGCAATTTCTTGTAGCATTTTTTGCCAGTTTTGTTGCAAATAGCATGCTATATATTCTGGAAAACATACAGCTAACTTCAAGAGTCTTCAGATACATGTAGTAAGTGATCTAAAAGTGTGAACCACTAGTGAAAACATTTCTATTTCCCATTTAATTTTCTAACTTTTTATTACAAAAAATATTATCAGAATAAGAATGGAAATGAAAGTTGAATTGAAAAATGTCTTGGTTTTTCATCTTTGACAGCAGCATTCAAGCTTCATGAACTCCACAAGTTTGTGTGAAACCTGATGATCATGTTCTCCAGTAGGGTTATTCAAAGAGCTTCAATTGAAGTAGGAACATCTGACCGATCTGAATAAAGAGTCACATGCTGCAAATTAAATTTTTTACATAATAAGCCTCCTCTTTATGTCCAAGTTAAAAAATGAATTTGAATCTCAGATTTTCAGTGTGGTTTCAGGCTTTTGAACTCCACTCTACAATCAATGCACACATCTATATGTAGTCCATCAGCATCTCTGAACAGGATCTTTGTTGATGTGCTCATCAGACCACAGCAGGTGAAATCATCTTTGTTATCACTACTCAGCGTTCATTTGCATCGCTGCATGTGCAGTTTTGAGCGTGCGAGGCTATGAGTACGTGTTTGAAGCCAGAGATGTGAAGTAGGTCAAAGCTGTGAGGACTGACTGACCAAGTGGAAACTGAACTGTCCCTAGGGAGGACGGGCCGGGGTAGTACGGGTTGATGCGGGAAGAGGGGAAATTGAAGAAACAATCGTATCTGAGGCAACAGCGACAATGTTAAACTGCGTATACGGTTGTTACCTGTCGGGCCCTGTAAGTCGCTTCTCTTGTTGCACAAATCTGACAACCTGTTATAATGTTCACGTCTCATCATGGCTTCCCCCCAGCCACCCTCACAGTGGAGTCGCCTTTCCAAGCACTCATGGGTGGGGTGATGGTTCCCGTAGACCATTCGTTTGCCACGAGGGAGCTGGAGCATGTGCAACAATCCTTGTATTATATCCACAATTTTATAAGTCCTTCTTGACCGACTGCACACAGCATCACACATTTATATTGTATATGAACTCGTATACAGTTGTGTTGTAAGCGTACTCGGTTTAATATTGCTGCTGCTGCACTGAATATCTCTTTAGGGATCAATAATCATCAATCTTTTTATTTCTAGTGAGGCCGCACTGCAGCTGCAGATGTTTCTCTCAGCTGTGTGTGTTTCTGTCTGGTTGGATGTGTAAATACGTATTGTCTGTGTGTTTGTGTGTGTATGTTTCACATTATAGGATTTACGGGGCTTAATTTCCCTATATTTGTCACATCCTGAGGATTTTATAGTGAGAGAAAGAGAGCGAACACAGGCTTAACCCGAGAGAGGAAGGAAACAAGCACAGGAAAGATGGGGGAGGTGAAGGGGTTGAACTTCTCTTTCCACACTCTTAGAAAAAAAAGGTTTAATGGGTGTCTGTATAGAACCCTAGGGGTCTTGACTCAAACTCTTCATGCGAAAAGTTATTTGATAAAGTATGTTGACAGGCTGGTTAGTTCATGAAATGTAATTAAAAATGAATTAAAACAAAATTAATTAATAAATTCTAAATCCATAAAATGATCCTATGATGGGAATCCTCTGACAGAAGATTCAGAAGCTTTTCTTCTAAGAGTGCCTTACTCAGAACAGGAATTTAACCTGTGTTTATTAAATTAAATATTTATTTAATGTTAAAACACAAAATGTAAATGATTACATTGCTACATTTACATTGTATTACATTGCTCATTTTAGATGTTAAAGGGATAGTTCACCTAAAAACACTCTTGTCATACCAAACCTGTATGACTTTATTTCTTTCTTTAGATATTTTATGTTATAATGTTATATAAACAGGAAGGATGCGCAAGAAAAACCCTCTTGCGAAAGCTCAAACGTGCTGTGTAACACATTGGTTCTTGCACGCTTTAAAGCAGAACTAAGTAACTTTTTTTACCTTCATAAATAGTTTTCTAAGTCCTTACGATGGTTAATTGACTTGTAGTGGTGTGTTTGAGGCGTGCACTAACCCCATCTGGCACGTCTATGCCAGAATACAGCACTTGTAAGTTGAGCTGCGTCGACCCGACACAATCTCGCCTCATGTTCACGTTCACGCGAGAGTGACCAAATGCTTTACGGTAATTCAAAAACAATGTATATATTATGACTTTATAAGACAATTTCGAAAATTACCCACCTCCATCGAGTGTACTGTATTTTAGGGCTGCATGATATATCGCGCATTTCGTCAGTAAAGCCGGTTCCCTGATTACCGCTAAATCACCATCACCTGCTTTCAAATGGAGCGACATTTAATAGACAGAGCCGTAGATCACTGATAAGCCACGCAATATCGTGTTCATATCGCAGATGAATTGCCTTCGATAATGAACGCGATATTGCGTGGCTTTTCAGTGAACTACGGCTCTGTCTATTAAATGCCGCTCCATTTGAAAGCAGGTGATGGCGATTTAGCGGTAATCAGGGAACCGGCTTTACTGACGAAATGCGCGTGACAATCTCATGCGATATATTGTGCAGCCCTACTGTATTTGCAAATTACTCACCTCCTCTTTCTTGTACTGTATTTGCAAAACTACTGCGCTGGTGAGCGTTGTAGTCGCTGTTGTCCAGAGCTGCACTTGGAGTATTTACGACAGTGTGAAGGAACCTGTAGGGGGAGCTTCGCAAATCTTACTGAGTTCCACTTTAAGCAAACATGCTTGAGCTTCTGTTTACCACAGTTGATGTGTGAGCTGACGAATGTTTACATGTGAATATAAGCCTAAATTCAATCTGTTCGTCTTTTAAAGTGATTGTGTCTCTTTGGAAAAATTGGACTAAACCACTCAATTCATATGGATTAGTTTTACAATCTCTTTATGAACTTTATGAAGCGTCAAAATGGTATTAGCTGTCTATGGAGGGACAGAAAGCTCTCAGATTTCATCAAAAATATCTTAATTCGTGATCTGAATATGAACAAAAGTCGTACGGGTTTGGAACGACATGAGGGTGAGTAATTAATGACAGAATTTTCATTTTTGGGTGAACTGACCCTTTAATGTTTTTTGTTGTTCATACAATGGAAGTCAATGGTAACCAAAATTGTTTTGTTACCAGCATTCTTCAAAACACCTTCTTTTGTGTTCAGAAGAAGAAAGAAAGTCATACAGGTTTGTAATGACATGAGGATGAGTGAATCATTTAAGATTTTATTTCATTTTATTTAAGCTATCCCTTTAAGGTCTTCTCATTTACAAAACTAAAATTGTTCTCATGCATATGCAAATGAACCCGGTGTTTTTACAAAAAAAAATATATATAAAAAAACCCTGCCTCTTCTAAATTCTTTAGTCAAGCATTTATGTTTCAACAACAAATTGTATGATTCTGGCACATTAACAAGTCACGACCCACACTCAACACTTCTCAGTATCCTTTAGTGGTTTCTGTGATGAGTAAAGACCGAGTAAATTGGCGGTTATGTGGGCACCATTTCCTGTGAGGTGCGAACTTGTCGAAAAACTCGTTGTACCCTGCTCTTATTGTATGCATAACAATAATGGAGATAATGAGCTACATAAATATTTGCACATCCAGTGCATAATAGATTTGACAGATAAGTCATTAGCACATGACATCGCGCGCGTGGTGTAGGTAGAATAGAATGGTAAACAACGACGTTTTAAAAAGTTCAACTTCGACGCGTCGAAAAGGTCAACGGTGCATGTTTACATAAAAAAAGAAAAGAAAAGAAAAAAACAGAGCAGTGGAGCGGTAAAAACGCGTTCTGTGTAAACCGGCCATTACAGTCAGTGCCAGCAGCAGGTGTACATGTGTGTGTGTGTGTGTACGCGTCGGCCATTGTTTGTTTATCACCCAGCTATAGCTCTTAACCATTCAATCCCTTTTGAATTGGAATCAGCATCAGTTTTATAGCTCATCTGCAAGAGCATTAAATAGATTAATGACTGTACATTAATTCTGAACGTGTGTTTATGTGTGAGTGCGCGTGCAGAAAAAGGGGGGCTGGTAGTCCGCGAGCACAATGCAAGGTCATAAGAGAAGCATTTCATGGCCACAGAGAGGGGAATATTAGGAATGAGAGATGGAACAAAACGGGAGGGGGGAAAGTCTAAGAGAACAAGACAGCATATTCATATCCATCTCTGTATTTATAGTAAGCCTGCGGGGAGGGGGGCGCAGTGGGCGTGGCTTCGGTTATGACATTCTCTCTGATTGCCTGAGAGCTGAGGAGACAGAGTGAGAGGCTGTGTTTCAGCATGCGCGTGTGGTGTGTGCATGCATGTGTGTGAACCAAAGAAGGGGAGCTGTTTTCTAGCATGCATGCTTGTGTGTTTATGTGCGTGCTTCCACCTTATTGTAAATGCACTCTTGAGAGAGAGAGAGAGTCATGTGTGTACAATGTGTCAGAGGGGGTGAAATCAAGCTGACTGCATGAAATCTGTGAGACTCAAACACAGTGTTTGTTATCTGTGTCCAGCGAGAGACAGATCCTAGGAGAATGAGGTAAGACTGGGCTTCCTTTATTATTTATGGCTATAAATGCACTGTGTATTCCTCTCAGCGTGACCGGTTGTATGTTTATGTGTTCTCCCTCCATCTTCTCACACACGCAGTGGAGGTTCACTGACGTGTTTGTGTATTTCTTAGTTTATCCTCTCAATAGGATGAGCGTGTGTGCGTGTTTTTGGCAGATCCGTCCAGCGCGTTCACATAGGCTACGTGCTTTTGCATATATGACTGATTGTGCGCATGAATGCCACACAGCAAGAGAAAGACACAAACTGACGGGCTGCTTCCTCTTTCTATGTGTCTCTGCAGCATTGATTGTTATCAGGCAGTCCGTACCACCTCTGCTTCAGTCTTCCGCCTCATCATCTCACCTCTCACCTCCTCTACCTCTGTGGTGTTGTCATTTGACTGAGGGTTTCCCTGTCTCTTTCTCTTCCTCTTCCTCCTGCCTTTCATTTTCACACCTCAAATCATCATTAAAGAAATAGTACACCTTGAAATGAAAATTCTGTCATTGTTTAAGTCACCCTCTTGTTGTTACAAACCTGTATGACGTGTCTGTCTTCTGTCAAACATGAAAGGAGATGTTTAGCTGAGCGTTCATGCTGCCCGTTTCCATACAATGGAATTAAATAATGACCAGGGCTTTTCAGGCATCAAGTATGACAGAAAGCACTATAAAAGTAGTCCATATGACTTGTGCACTATATTCTATGGATGGGCGGTACCACTTGTTTTTTATACAGTACCGATACTTTCAAGGCCAATATCGCCGATATCGATACGATACCTCTAATTTGAATTTATACATTTTAAAATTTCTTAAATTATTGAATTGCTAAGAGTAAAATGGGTAATGATACCCACTCAACATTATACTTGAAAGGTATTTTAATATTCAATATGCCTTAATTGCATTTTATTAGATTATATTTTTGTTTACACATGGTTAAAATGTTTACTTGTAGTGTTAACCATGGAAATCAACAAATACTATAGGCTTAGCTGAAATATTGTCACTGTAGTAATGGGTAATTTTCATAAGGGACTGCCAGTGACAGGCTGTTGCACCCACAAAATGCAACCTTTGTATTTTGACAGTGTATCAACATTAGTTACAGAATAGAACATCAATATGAACTTTTAATGTTCAATTTAAATAAATTTAATTGCACAAACTATGTATGCTACTATTTAATTTTGTTTATTGTGAAATAACTCAAACGTATTATGTTTTTCCGAGAATTTGAGAATTGATACTTTAGATACTCAACGTCAGTATCGATATATCGATACTTCATATCGATACGCCCATCCCTACTATATTCCAAGTAATATGAAGTCATAGCGTTATGTGAGGAATAAACCTACATTTAATTCTCAGCTACTACCCTTGCTCTCAAATCTCAGTTATGGGATTTAAATATTCAAATATTAAATGCATAAAAATATTCAAATAATATATATTGATAAATCTTCAGATAATAAATATTCTAATTATAAATATTGAGATTTTCATATTCAAATTTGGCATGGTACAACTGGAGACAAGACACACAAGAACCAGATACATTTTGCATCTCTGGTGTCAAACCTTCATGAACATTAATGAAATTTAAAGGCATAATTCACCCCAAAATGAAACTTCTGTTATCATCTACTCACCTTCATTTAGTTCCAAACCTGTATGACTTACTTTCTTCTGCCGAACACAAAAGAAGATATTTTTTTGATGAATGTTTTGTCCATGTCATGAAAAGTAATGGGGTTAAAAACAACTCTGGATTGTTGTTCAAATGATGACAGGTTTGAAATGACATGCAGGTGTTGTGAGAGCCAAAAAATGACTTAAATTTCTGTATGTTTTTCAAACAACCGATTGTACAGTGTGTCCAGTCATATGGACCACTTGTATAGTGCCTTTTTTTTAGCTTGAAAGTTTCTGGTTATCATTCACTTTCATTTTATGAAAAAAGGAGAAGTATCATCATTCTGCTAAACTTCTCCTTTTGTGTTCCATGGAATTAAGAAAATCATAAAGGTTCGGAACAATGTGAGGATGAGTAAACAGTGACAGAGTCGTCATTTTGGGGTGAACTAACCCTTTAAATGTAGATATGTAGCAGTTTGGATAGATGCTCCCTAGAAAGTGGGATTAAAGGATAGATGTATGAGTCTTCAGAGGCAAAACTTGGCAGATAAGCAGGGATGAAACGCAAGGAGAGGAGAGATGTGTTCTCTGTACCCCACAGAGCACGTCACAATGTCAGACTTCAGGAGAAGTGCAGGAAAGAATACAGTGACTCAAGCTTCTTAATATGGGATTAGAGTGTGTTTAAGAGAGTGTGTAAGTGTGTGTTTTCATGTACACATTCTGAAAAGGAGCGACAGTGCAGGAAAGGGAATCGTGATTGTCAGATAAGCAGTCTCATCTCAGCATGACCTCTACTCAGCTCCTACATTTATTGCTCTGAGCTGTCCCTCAAAGCTCTGCAATCTATCCATTCTGCCCAGAAAAAAAATGTATCATGGTTGTATCTTTAGCGGTAAATCAGCACATTAGAATGATTTCTGAAGGATCATGTGACACTCAAGACTGGAGTAATGGCTGCTGAAAATTCAGCATTGCCATCACAGAAATAAAATACATTGCCTTGGAAGATACTTTTTCAAAAACAATAAATCATCTTACCAACCCCAAACATTTGAACTGTTTTGTATGAGCTGAGACATTAGCAACTGTACGTTTCCATCTAGTTGCACAAAATTGGATTATCACAACATTTGCGAATAAAGCAGAGTTTCCATCCCATGTGTTCAAGAGAACAAAATCGTCACTTCCTGGGAAATTGGTGCAAAATATCTGTATTAAAAACGAAAGTTGCTACAATTGTGGAAGCCACTGTGGCTCTTTTATCCTACATCATACAGTAAATGACTTGCGTCTAAGAGTGCGCAGACGAAACGCAATAAACGTTGTCGTTTTCTAGCGTTCAGATGTCTGGTGTTTGGAAACAGAATCATGTGAGATGCTTCTGGGAGGTCATTATACCAAATCATTCTGATGGCGGACCCGGGCATTTCAGAATGATCAAATCAGCATTTGAGATGCTGTGCAGTGTGATTGGTCTGCAGGTTAGTCCAGTTATCCAATCACATCCACTGTTGAAGTGAGTGATTTATTCAACCTCAATTGAGCACATGCATTTTTTTATGCGAATCTTGGCATTTCCATCCAGGGTTTTTTTTTATGCATTATCCAAAAATGTGCCTAAAAACAGGTGGATGGAAACATAGCTATTGTTGAGATCTCTTCTGAATCTAAGTGAGATTACTGTACCCTTCCCTCAAGAGAAAAACGGGAGACTTAATTGCATTTCTGACTAGGAGAAACCATTGAGATTCTACAAAGATCTCATTTATGATGGTTTCATTGGGGGCAGCCATCAGAGCAAGGCATATCTTAATCAACTTACTAGTCTCAGGCCACATTTGCTAATTGCCTCTGCAGAAATGCACTTTATCATAGTCCATAACATGTATGTTCAGAATTATGCTCACTTTATTGGTGCTTGGTGAATTTGTGATGTCATTTACTTGTAGATAATTAATAAGGTCTTTGGATAGACACACATTTGTAGCTTTATGAGATCACGAGCATGAGGTCTAACTGTCACGGATGTGGTACGAATTATCACTGGTCACATCACATGAGTTTCTGTGCTGTTGTGTAGGTATGATAATGTGGTTTAGCGTTGTGTAATTAGACAAGTCGGTTTGTTTCCATTTTGAGTGGCGTTTAATGTTATGGGTAAGTTGCACATCATAGTGTGTGACTTGAGTATTGTGTTGGCATATTGACTGGAAAGAGTTTGTGGGTGCTGCTGGGAAATATACATTGTGTGTTTTGGCTGTTTGTTTTGTAGGTCCACTACCGTTCAACAGTTTATGGTCATAAGATTTTTTTTGAAAAAAGTAATACTTTTATTCAGCATGGATGCATTAAATTGATCAAAAGTGACAGTATAGAGATTTAAATGATAAGTAATGATTTCTATTTCAAATTAATGCTGCTCTTTTGAGGTTTATATTCATCAAAGTATCCTGAAAATAGTATCAAGGTTTTAAATTGAATAATATTTCATAGTATTACTGTTTGATGAAATAAATTCAGCCTTGAGACTTCTTTCAAAAACATAAAAGAATCTTTCCGACCCCAACCTTTGAAAGATATTTCCACTTCCACAGTTTGTGAGCTTAATGTTATTTAAAGGTATAGTTCGCCCATTTTTTTCACCACCATGTTTTTGTCTTTGGAATACAAAATGAGATATTAGGCAGGATGTTGAAGCTGCCCTTTTCCATGTAGTCTAATGGCTTCCATTGAGTGGTATGGTACAGTACAGTACAATACGGTTGGTACACGATTTCTGTTTCGATTGTCAGAAGTTCTGAATGGTACCAAAATACCGAACCGTACCGTACCATACCACTTTTTTGGGACCCTTCTGTTGGGGTACCTAGCACAGTAATCTGGTAGCTAAAGGGTGGAGCTAGTCTCACTGCAGAACGTTGATTGGTTGACAGAGAATCGTCACTTGCGCGTGCTATAAGGGGAATGAAATCACAAGAGGCGCGATTTTTTTTTTAAATGTATATTTGAAATACGATACCGCTGCAACACAATGTCAGCACACAGCAATGTACCATGGTTGACTTAGGAGGTGCCTATGAAGTGACGTCGATCGCTGCTTTCCGGCATACACCAGGCCTATCAAGTAAGGGTACTGCTGGTGCTGGAAATGCCATATTCTATTAGCAAAGTCTTTTGAAGCCATACTATAGCTTTGTGTGATCTGTTGAGGCAAAAATTTGCCTTGAAAGTCATATTTGACAGCCATGGTTACCATTTTCAAAAAGGGCAGCTTGGGTGAGCTATTCCTTTTAAATAAATATTTTGTGATACATTATATTCAGCCTTTAATATCTGTGCCTTTGTCCGTGCGGCTGGAGCATCACTCCATGGCAATGACAGAACACAGCAGAGATCTCAGCAGTGTGTGTGTGTGTGTGAGGGCTCCCTGTGGTCCTCTGCTCTGAGAGATAAGACCAGAGCTCAGCTTCTTCCCAGCCTCCACTGGGAGCGTAAAACAGGATTGATCCCATGGATCTCCAATTCCCCTCAGTTTCTTTAACTCAATACAGCAGACAGATCAAGTTTAAACAGGCACATTCACTCAGTCAGGACACCGGAGTGGTTTCACACTGGCATTCCACTGCTGGATCAATATATATGCTTGCTTATGTGTAGCTGACAGATTTCAAGTGGGCCCACAACAGCAACCTGCGATACCCCAGCTACGGCCCTGCATATAAGCCTATATACAGTATATGATAGATTTGCTTATTTGTGAATTGCTAAATGCAATTATGCAATCCGATGACTGGACACAGTGTTTTCTTTTTTGCCTGAAATATCAGATTAGAATTTAATATTTAAAATGCTTCAATCTTTTCTGCAAATAGTGAAACTACTGCCAAGAGTATATATCAAAAAAGCACCGGCATTCAGCAGTGCTGGCATAAACTAATGCAATACAATTCAACCCCATTGTGCACAAATCCGATTCAACTCTTGTGAATCAATAATAGCATTATCATAATGAAGTCTCTACTGAGCTCTGATTGGCTGGCTTAGGCTTTTGACCTCTAAACACTGAGATGGAGGAAGTGAAGAGGAGACTGTCATGACCGCTCAATGACTGAGAGTGCATGATGTGCCTTTTGCATGGAGTCAGTTGACGAGGAAATGTGTTGCCTAAAAATAATGTATATTATAATTTTTTATATATTAAATTGCATCCAAAGGCCTAAAACATGTTTTCCCAAACTGGGATTCGTAATGAAAAGCTAATAATTTATTATTAGCACAAATATACAATTCACAAAATTCACAAAAATATACAATTAAACTAAATAAATGATTTAAAAATAATAACAATAAAATAAAACATTTGCTAAAACATTAAATATTTTGGTAACACTTTACTTGAAGGGGTGTGCATAAGACTGACATGACACCTTCATAATCTTGACATGACACGTGTCATGAATATGAAGGAGGTTTTATGCATGTTTATGACAACTGTCATTAAATGTCATTCGCTCAATTATGTCATTTTTAATGCAAAGATGACATTGTTTGAGATGTCTTTGTTACGACAACTTGACATAAACCAATACATCATAACCTGTCAGTGTCTTTGTCATGACAACTTGACATTAGCAAAACATCATAACCTGTCATAAACATGACATAGCAGATTAATTATCAAACTTAAAAAAACTACTTAGCTTTATGGGTTAACATTACATTACATTATTTTGGTAACACTTCAGTATAGGGAACACATATATAAACGATTAACTATGACTTTTCCCTCAAACTCTTAATTTACTGCTTATTATAGTTAATTGTTAGGTTTAGGTATTGGGTAGGATTAAGAATGTAGAATAAGATCATGCAGAATAAGGCATTAATATGTGCTTTATAAGTACTAATAAATAGCCAATATTTTAGCCATATGAATGCTAATAGTAATAAGCAACTAGTTAAAAGACCCTAAAAAAAAGTGTTACCATTATTTTATAACAGTGTCATCTTTTTTACGAAATTTGAAATTGTCTATTATCTGACCTTCTGTTGGAGGAAACTTAAAAAAACAAAAAAAAACAACCATGAAATGAAAAATAGTCATGACACTGTTATAAATTTATTTGTCAGAGTTTTGTCACTTAATGACATTTTAATGACAAGTTCAATTTGTACCACTGTACTTGAGCTCAAGATACATATTTATGACACTATTATAATGGCCTCATGACAGCCAATGTCAAAACCAACGACATGACAGTTTAATGTAATGTTAACCCATAAAGCTAAATGATGTCAAGTTGTCATGACAAAGACACTGACAGGTTATGATGTATTGGTTTATGTCAAGTTGTCATAACTCGGACATCTCAAACAATGTCATCTTTGCATTAAATATGACATAATTGAGCGAATGACACTTAATGACAGTTGTCATAAACATTCATAAAACCTCCTTCATATTCATGACATGTGTCATGTCATGATTATGAAGGTGTCATGTCAGTCTTATGCACACCCCTTCAAGTAAAGTGTTACCAATATTTTATTTGTTTACTTGCATGTCGTGCGACCATTAACAACATCAGAGAACTGCGAACATGAACAAATGAAATATTAACTTAAAATCTCAGGGGGTACTTCAAGTAAACATTTTACGTCAGAGCTGTTTGGCTTACAAAAAATTTGTGAATCCTGGACCTAAAACACATATGCACACCAATTTAAAGGTGCCCTAGAACTTCTTTTTAAAAGATGTAATATAAGTCTAAGGTGTCCCCTGAATGTGTCTGTGAAGTTTCAGCTCAAAATACCCCGTAGATTTTTTTTTAATTCATTTTTTTAACTGCCTATTTTGGGGCATCATTAACCATGCACCGATATATAGGTTGCGGCCCCTTTAAATCTCCCGCTCCCCCGCCCCGGAGCTCGCACTTGCCTTGAACAGCATAAAAACAGTTCACACAGCTAATATAACCCTCAAAATGGATCTTTACAAGATGTTCGTCATGCATGCTGCATGCATACATCGGATCATGTGAGTATAGTATTTATTTGGATGTATTACATTTGATTCTGAATGAGTTTGAGGCTATGCTGCATGGCTAAAGCTAACATTACACACTGTTGGAGAGATTTATAAAGAATGAAGTTGTGTTTATGCATTATACAGACTGCAAGTGTTTAAAAATGAAAATAGCGACGGCTCTCTTGTCACCGTGAATACAGTAATAAACGATGGTAACTTTAACCACATTTAACAGTACATTAGCAACATGCTAACGAAAACATTTAGAAAGACAATTCACAAATATCACTGAAAATATCATGTAATCATGGATCATGTCAGTTATTATCGCTCCATCTGCCATTTTTCGCTATTGTTCTTGCTTGCTTACCTAGTCTGATGATTCAGCTGTACACATCTCCAGACGTCCTGCCCTTGTCTAATGCTTTGAACATGAGCTGGCATATATTGGGGGCGTACACCCCGACTGTTAAGTTACAGTCGGTGTTATGTTGAGATTCGCCTGTTCTTCGGAGGTCTTTTAAACAAATGAGATTTATATAAGAAGGAGGAAACAATGGAGTTTGAAACTCAGTGTATGTCTTTTCCATGTACTGAACACTTGTTATTCAACTATGCCAAAATAAATTCAATATTTAATTCTAGGGCACCTTTAAATACATACATGAGACATATTACTCTCTTGAGAAGCCCATTTATTAAATGTATGTACATTAACTCACAATGTGCCGAACATTTCTTTTTGCATTTCTCAGGTTATATACAAAGAAGCTCACCATACATGTGTGGTGCTCTAAATTCTTAATGCACAGTGCTGGAGCAGCACTCTCTGTTCTGACTATTATGACTGTGTGTGTTTGTGCCGAGAGCCACGATGACTCAGGTCCCTCCACCCTCTCTTACGACCAACGGCCATCACTGGCGCAACTCACAGGAACTCCTGCGCAGTTCAGGCTGCCATCCCACAACAAACAATCAGTCACATAGCTTGAGTCAGAGCTAAGTCAGATCTTCCAAAAAAATCCTCCGTTACCTTTCTAATGTGTTTAAGGCCTTTTAATTTGAGTTATTAGCTCAAGCATTAGACCAGTGGTTCTCAGCTGGTGGGTCGTGATCAAAAAATGGGTCACAGGTTTGTCTGATTGGATTGCAGACAGCGTTGAAGATGCTAAATGCAAATAATAAATAGCAACTAACCATGTAATTGTTCATAGATAGGATAGCAAAATAAACAGGCTTCCTAAAAGAGAAGAAAACGGTTTCTATATCGTTTGATGTTCTCAAAGGCTGTATCTAATCAGACTCTGTTTTTGATGCAAACTGATCTGTCACTTGTGGAAGCAGCCAAATTAAGCAGGTGCCAACATGGACAGGTTGCATTGTACAAAAGTAAATACAGTTTTGGTACTGTATTGGGTTGCAACTTGACATTCAGTGTGAAACTGTCGAACGTGATAGGTTGTTTTTTTTAGTAGTAAAATGTGTTGTGTGGATACTTCACTTAGGATTGACAGGATGTCTTCATCTGAGAATCTTTTTGAATTGCACACACTATAGAAGACAAACAGGATGTGGGCAGGTGTGTTCTCTTCGCTTAACCGTTTTAGTCTTCTGGAAGTGCCCGCGACACGTCATATTGAAGTAACGTTTTTTTTTGCATCTCTCTTCCTCTCCTGTCTGTCTCTTATCTTGTATTTACTTCCATATTCCATTTATGGTTTGTTTCTGTCTTGTACACTTGTCTTCGTTACAGCTCTTACTAAAGTTCTCATTCTTCTGTGTATCTCTCACTGTCTCTTCAAGGCAAGGACAATCACATTTAACCACTCAGGAGTTTCAGGAAACAACTAGAAAACTATCAGGCCCCTGCAACGTTCTCTGCTCTGAAAACGAATCTTTAAATGCAGAAGCTCAGCGCTGAGAGAGAATTGCTTGGATTGGAACTCCCTCCGTGTTCACAAACGCACACACTCACACACAAACATACACATGCACACAGAGACTTCCCTGTTCCGTTTCTGCTGAGGGCACGGATTGAAGGACTGAAAAGAGTGAAAAGGTTTTTCTTTAGTAGTCCAGTATGAACTCAAAACCGAACATGGAAATATAAATCATTTTGCAAAATAAAAACACCAATACAGAATTAGAGGATTTTTGTCGTGAAGAGGAACAAAATTTGTGCGTGATCATCTCAGACTTTGAGCTACCGTGAACAAGTCAACAGGAGCACTACACCAGCAAAGGAGACCATGACATCACATGGAAAACTGAGGAAGGAAAAGGGGAGTCTGGCGGAGTATGAGACTCAAATCAAAGGTAAAAGAAATCTATTTGATCTCATGCTCTCTTTCTTTCACTTGGTTAGTACAGACTACATGTACATCTAAAAATTTAATGTTTGTTCTATGTGCAAGATGTAGGCCTGCGACGTGATGTATTTATAGGCAGGCAATATTAGGGATGCTGTCTTCCCTCATCCAATCAGCTCTGAGCCCCAGGCCAGAGCCACTAGTGCAGGGGGATACAAATTCATCAGTTCATGCTGCTTTTTGTGCTGAAAACCATCCATACATATATCTCTTTGCTCAGAGGTGCGTGGTCAGCTATCGGAGCAGCTAAAAGTCCTAGACGCGCAGGTGGAGGTCAAGACACAACAGCTGCAGGATCTAAGCGAGTACCTGCGCAGACGGGGGGAGATTGAGGCAGAATATGCCCGTTCTCTGGAGAAGCTCAGCGAGAAGTTCACAGTGAAGACCAAGAGGTACCCACCATGCATTTAACATTGATGGATGGATAGTTGGGTGAGTGGATGGATGGATGGGTGGATGGATAGGTGAGTGGATGGATGGATAGGTGATTGGATGGATGGATGAATGGATGAATGGATGAATGGATGGATGGATGGATGGATGGATGGATGAATGGATGGATGGATGGATAGCTGAGTGGATGGATGGATGGATGGATGGATGGATGGATGGATGGATGGATGGATGGAGGCGAGTGGATGGATTGATAGCTGAGTGGATGGATGGATGGATGGATGGATAGGCGAGTGGATGGATGGATGGATGGATGGATGGATAGGCGAGTGGATGGATGGATAGGCGAGTGGATGGATGGATGGATGGATGGATTGGTGGATAGGTGAGTGGATGGGTGGGTCGATGGATGGATGGATGGATGGATGGATGGATGGATGGATGGATAGGTGAGTGGATGGGTGGATGGATGGATGGATGGATGGGTGAGTGGATAGATGGATGGATGGATAGATATGTGAGTGGATGGATGGATGGATGGATGGATGGATGGATAGGTGAGTGGATGGAGGGGTGGATAGATGGGTAAGTGGATGGATGGATGGATAGGTGAGTGGATAGATGGATAGGTGAGTGGATAGATGGATAGGTGAGTGGATAGATAGATTGATAGATAGATGGATAGATGGATAGATGGATGGATAGATAGATAGATAGATAGATAGATAGATAGATAGATAGATAGATAGATAGATAGATAGATAGATAGATAATTGGATGGATGGATAGATGAGTGGATAGATAGGTGAGTGAATAGATGGGTTGATGGATGGATGGATGGATGGAGTGGCTGGAGTGGCTGTTTGTATGAGTGAGTCAATGAAGCATTCATGCAAAGATTTGTTCAAATATTCAGTAACCAAATAAGTGACTGTTTGTGAGTGAGTCATTGAATCATTCACTCAACCAATTCATGCAAAAACACTGATCCATTACTGTGTTTTATTTTTTTCCCATGTAAACATGCACTTTTAATATTAACTATTAATCATATTGTTAATGATTCATCCATACATGTTTCGTTTTTTTTAATTGACTTCGTAATTTTGAATCGAACTGGATCTTCCGGCGAAAATCGAGACTTTTCTTTGGTGACATATGCAAGAATACTCTAATAATTAGTCTGCTTAAAACTGCTCATTTCTTACAATCAACTGCAAGCTCGCATTCAGATCTGCCTTCACCCAATCAACAACCGACTGATATTTTATTTTTCAAGAGTCCGTTTCACACTGAACTACATCAAAATATCTATGAAAAGATCTGTTGCTACTTCTAATAGATTGTGACTTTAACCATCTCTTTTATTCTCTCTGCTCTTGTCTCTCTTTAGGAAGGAGCAGTTAGACCTGTCGGTGGCGCAGTGCTGGTCTGTTCTGCTGACCCAGACCAGGCAGGAGAGTAGAGATCACAGTTCACTGAGCGAGCTCTGTGGCAACACACTCACGCAGCGGCTTTCACACTGCATAGAGGACACACACCGCCTGGCAAAGCGGGTACAGAAATCTCTCTCTGCCGTTATATTACCAGCTCTGATGTCCAATTCTTCCCTCTTTCTATTCCTCTCTTATTTACCAACATAAAACACCCCCACACAAAACAGCCAAATAATCTTCCTCATTTCACACTGACTCTTATTCTCTGTTTCAGAGCAAGGAGGTGGGACTCCAGATGCAGGATGAGCTTTTGAAAGTCACCACAGAGCTGCAGACGGTAAGTCGGAGGCCGTTTTGCTGTGAACATGCTAAATTTATACTCAGCAACGCGCTCTAGTGAACTGAAATAGAGTCCAAATGGCATCAGCTTTGAATTACATCATCTCATGCAGCCAGAAACAGCATGATTAAACTTGACTAAATACCACATGATGCACATAAATTGCTCATGCATTCACAACTGAATGTGTCTGCATGTCTTTCTATAGACCTCAGTGCATTTTAGTCCATCCTGTAACAAAAAAAGCCCACATGCCCCCCTGCTTTCCAGAGCTCATTTTTCTAGCTGTGCTCAGGTCAGAGCTGCAAGATCAAGCCCACTGACCCCGGCTGACAGCAGCTGTGTGCTCTCTACCCTCCAGTAGACAAACAGCTTGCCTATCACAAGTGTCTTGGCTGGAGGCTCAGTGATTGTGTGTGCGTGTGTCTTTTTGCAGTCTCAGAAGGTATTAATGTCTCTGAAAGTAAATACTCTAAGCTTGATCATAAAAAATAAAAATAGGGCTTTATTAGAGTATGTAAAATGGGACGTAATTGAGTATGTCGCATTGACAAACTTTGTATAAATCGAACAGTAAGCTTAAAATATATTGCTTATTATGTTAATAATTTAAAAAAAGATTTGCACATGGAGAAAAAATAATATAATAAAAAAGTTTCTGGTGTCCCCAGAATGTGTCTGAAGTTTCAGCTCAAAATACCCCACAGATCATTTATAGGTTGTTCAAATTTGCCCCTATTTGGGTGTGAGCAAAAACACACCATTTTTGTGTGTCCCTTTAAATGCAAATGAGCTGCTGCTCCCAGCCCCCTTTCCAGAAGAGGGTGGAGCTTTAACAGCTTGCGCTTTGGTTGCTCAGCAACAACAAAGCTGGAGAATCTCACGCAGCCAAAATGACCCCCTTGGTTGCGTGTTCCCGGGGGAAGGGTTTATGTAAATTTTGGTGTTTTGTGATGTCACCAACCTGGGAAGAAGCTTGTTATAGTCCATACCAGCCTTTTTTTTTTTTTTGGTCCTTTAAAAAAAGCGATTTCTAAAAAAAAGATATTCTCTGAATAAAATGTCTCCCATTGCATTGAACTTTGAGCGTTGTAACTTCGCAGATGTTGTTTATGCTCAAAAAGCAACATTACACACTAACTAAAGTTAAAAAAGTGAAATCATAATCAAGGACCCCTTTAATATATCTGGCTGCTTATGTTAAAAACAATAAAAAATGGCATATGGAGTAAAAATAAACATTTGTAATTATAATAATAATAATCATAATAATTATTATTTGTTATTATTATTATTTTATCTCGTTTCATTCTTGAATCTAACAAAAAAATTAATATATAATAAATTACTGAAAACTGATTTATTATTATTAATTTGCACAATTTTCATTCTCAACTAAGTTTACCTTGTTTTAAACTTTTTTTTTTTCCTTACAGGCTTTGAAAACTTATCATCAGTACCACATCGACTGTCTGGCTGCTGAAGGAAAGCTCAAAGAGGCCACACGACTGGAGGAGAAACAGACGGGCAAGTCAGCTGATCTCGGGCTCAGCCAATCAGGGGGGCAGAGGCGCAGCTCTGTGAAAAAAATGGAGAGACTGATGGAGAAGGTAAAAGCGGTGGTTTGTGAAAATGAAAGATTGTAACATCCGGAGCTTTGCTCTGTGAAGATGGCACAGGAAGAGCAAGATCTCACTTTATCTCTAACCCCCCCAGTTTCCACTGTACATGTGTTTGTTTTACAGAGACAAGGGAAAGTACAGGAAACCCAGCTGAAATGCACTAAAGCTCGTAACGACTACTTGCTCAACTTGGCAGCAGCTAATGCCTCTATGAATAAGTACTATCTGCAGGATATTTGCACTCTGATTGATGTGAGTCTAACACTGCTGTCCCATTACAATCTGTCTAGACACTGGTTGTTTTAGTTCCCTTTTCATTTTGAATTGACCCTTGGCCAAAAAATAGCACAGACCATTTTAGCTAATGTATTTACTATATGTAGAATGTGTCCATTGAGAGAACACTAGAGAAAACCATTTACGCTACAAGTGAAAAGTATGAGCACGCTTGACTGATTTATGTTTCTCATGATCTTAAACAGCTTTTGATATAAAGATTTATGCTTAAATGCTTTAAAAGCTTTCTAATGAAAATATAAATAGGGCCTATATATGAATTTCTGTTTTTCATGAATGAGTTGGTGCAGAAAGATGAACGAAAAGAGCCAATACGTGTCCAGCATACTGTATACATACAGCATACTGTTAAAAAGAATCCCAGGGTGCACTTCATGAAGTCACTAGATAATTCCCACACTTCCAGTTGTATTATTTCATAGTGTCAATGACTTCACTATTGTTCCACTTTTTGATTGGTAGTGTGCATCTTTTGTGGCACTGATATCTTCGGCTTTCATGTCGGGTGGTTTGTTTTTCCCATTGCCTGAGGCACATTGTAGAACATGTCACGTCAAAAACATCACAGCAGGTTTAGTCAGTGAGCGTGAATCAGAACATTCATGTTTGCTCAAACAATGACTGTATTTTCCTCGTTTTTCTTTGTCTTGCCATCTGGCTGATGTCGAATGCAGTGCACAGATCTGGGGTACCACCTATCTGTGTCTCGGGTTATCCGCGGATACCTCTCCAACAGAAACCGAGCCCTCCAGAATATGAAAAATGGCCTTCAGCAGCTAGACTCAGCAGTGACTGGACTCAACCAGAGCCAAGATAGAGATGCTCTGCTTCAGGCCCACAACACAGCATTCTGTCTGCCCTTCCGCTTTCTGTACCAGCCCCATGAAGGAGACCAGGTAACGCATGAGCATAGCTCTTGAATGAATGAAATCCTTGAAATACTTTGGTGATGTAATGTGTATAATAGTAATATAATATATTAAGAAACTAAACTTTTGTAATTTTTTAATACAAATACATGATATATAAATACACGATAGATTTATTATACACATTAGTAAAGACATTTATAATGTTACAAAAAAATCTGTCAATTAAATACTGTTCTTTTGTCAGAGTATCCTGAAAAAATCACTGTTTCCATAAAAATATTAAGCAGCACAACTGTTTTTTACATTGATGATAATAAGAAATGTTTCTTGAGCAGCAAATCAGCATATTAGAATGATTTCTGAAGGATTAAAAAATATATTAAAAGGGAAAAGTTATTTTAAATTACAATATTTCACAATATTACTGTTTTTACTGTAGTCTTGGTGAGCATAAGGTACTTGAACATGAAAAAATCTGCATAAACCCCAAGCTTTTGAATAGTTTATAAAAAAGTTTATTTTTTTTCACTGGTCTTGAACTTTATAGTGACCACCAGTTGTTTTGGCAGCTTAAAGGGTTTGATAATAAGGGGCTACCAAGATAAAATCAGTAATATTGTGCTGGTCATGTGGCCATCATTAGAGGCCGGCATTATGTGGAATAAAAACATCTGGTGTATGTGACAGGTGTGTGAGGTGAGCGCAGAAGGGCAGGTGCGGTATGAGCTTGAGACCAGATTCCAGCAGCTTCAGTCCAGACTGGCATCTGTTACCTTGGAAACTGATGAGGTAAAATCTCTTTATTTTGGTGCACTCCTCCTACAGAGATGCTTATAGCAGCACTATGCTTCTCTTTCAAACTGTTATTTTCATTTATCAAGCGGGTCTTTGAACATCCCTCTGTGCCACTCGCATATCTCACACCTGTGAAATTTCTTCAGGTCAGTAAGACACTTAAGGCAACACACTCAAACCTTCTGGAGAGCGTCTGTGATGATGATTGCAACCCCACACCGGACGCCTCCGCCACCCCATCAGTGGAGAGCACAGGTGACGGAACAGGAGCCAAACCCAGCCTCGCCAAACGCAGAGCCAATCAACAGGACACAGAGACCTTCTACTTCACAGTAAGATCTCTTCCCAACATGGATTGATGTGCTATATGACCAAAAATATGTGGACACTTCCTTCTATTCAGCAAGTATTCATTTAAAGGGATAGTTCACCCAAAAATGAAATTATCCCATGATTTACTCACCCTCAAGCCATCCTAGGTGTATGTGACAATCAGAGTTATATTCAAAAATATTCTGGCTCTTCCCAGCTTTATAATGGTAGTGAATGGTGCTCGAGATTTTGAAGCCCAAAAAAGTAATCCATACAGCTCCAGGTATTTAATAAAGGCCTTCTGAAGCAAAGTAATGGTTTTGGAAGAAAAATATCCATATTTGAAACTTTACAAATTATAATAACTGGCTTCCGGAAATGGCCTTACGCAAGTCGAGTTCCAGCAGAAGAGTGACCTCTGACCCGACGTATGGCGTAGGATGTAGGAGTAGCGTAAGCTTAGGAGAGTAGACGCCTCTCGCGCTTCAAACTAATTGAGCAACAAACTTAAGCTTCCTCTTCTCATATTCTGACATTTCTCTTTAAAAATTCTCATTTTAGACTTCTAATTCATGACTGCTGTTTTGTTTTGCTCTATTAACTGCGCTTCCTCATTTGTCAGTGCGTCATGCGTGGGGTTAGAGGTCACTCTTCCGCCAGATCTAGATTTGCCATTAGTGGAAGTCAGTTATTATAGTTTATAAAGTTATAAATATAGATATTTTTCTTACAAAAACCCATCACTTCACTTCAGAAGGTCTTTAATAACCCCCTGGAGCCGTATGGATTACTTTTATGATGGATGGATGCATTATTTTGGGCTTCAAAATCTTGAGCCCCATACACTACCATTATAAAGCTTGGAAGAGCAAAGATATTTTTTAATATATCTCTGATTGTGTTCGTCTGAAAGAAGATAGTCATATACACTTACGATGGCTTGAGGGTGAGTAAATCATGGCAAAATTTTCATTTTTGTGTGAACTATCCCTTTAAATTGATCAAAAGTGACTGTAAATGTGATTTGTATTTCTATTTCAAATTAATGCTTCTTTTCAAGTTCAAAAAAGCAAAGATTCTATTCATGAAACAATCCTGAAAATGTATCACGAGAATATTAAGCAGCACAACTGTTTTCAACATTGATAGTAATAATAAATGTTTCTTGAGCAGCAAATCAGCATGATTTCTGAAGGATCATGTGACACTGAAGACTGAAATTCAGCTTTGCATCACAGGAATAAATTACATTTTAAAATATTTTGCAACAGAAAACAAGTCATTTGAATTGTGATAATATTTTGCAATATTACTGCAAGATTTACTGTATTTTGATCAAATAAACAGTATTGGTGATTATAAGAGATTTCTTTCAAAAAGAATAGTAGTGTACTGTATACTTTTGGCTATATATTGTTATATAGCAGAAAAGTAAATACCTTGACTAACGATGACACAGTCAATCATTTATTCAATGTATTTTTTTTTTTTCCAGAAAGTGAAGGAGCATGTAAGCGGCAGCTCTCTGATCTCGAAACTCGAAGCCAAGCATGACCTACTTAAAGAGGCCATACAGAAAGGTAACTAACCACAACTAATCAGCTATTCTACTAAAAATAAAAATAAAAGCAGTAAATAAGAAAAGAAAGAATGAATCTAAGAAAAACATGCATGTGTAAAAGTGGTTTGTCCCTATACCTCTCATAAGATATTAGGTAAGATGGTGTAAGATGCCTTACCACAATAAAAGTTGCCATAGTTTGATTGTAGCAACAGTGACTTTAGTAACTGTAGTATTGGAAACTGTGTGATGGAGGAACTCTCAACCCTCAATTTCCCTCTCTTTCTCTTTTGCAGCTGAGGCCATTGATAGTGATCCCTCCAGGTACGTCTCCCATCCCATCTGTCTCTCTGTGACTATGTGCTGTTCACACAGTCATGTGCTGACAACATTGGCCGCAATCCAGCAAACATCTGCTCTTGTTTCCTGGCTCACGGTCTTTGCGTGTTCAGCAGAAATTAAGACGGCTCCATTGAGAAGTGTAACGATCAGTTTAAATGACTCGAGTGATTGCACAAAACACAATCAATTTCATAATGAGGCTAAAACATCTCATTGTGGGATAAATAAGAGTGTGTATTGACCGTGTGCATGCTCTAGAGTACATTTCTGTTGTGTTGTTGTCTGTTCTGTGTGAATTACTGTTATGTTAGCATGTTTGCATGAGTACACTGATGCCATAGTGTCACAGTGGAGTGCTGGTGTATATATTTCCCAGAATGCAGCCTGGTAGGGCAATGCGTGTGCGGAAAGCCAGGCCCTGCTCCCAGTACAACCACAAACTCTTCTCTGGAGACATGCTCTCCTTCATTCAGGTATAGCCCTGTGGCTGACAGCCCTCTGCTCTGTTACAGATAGATTTCTGTAATGTTCTTGCTGTGCTCCTTTAACTCCGTTCCCTCCATGGCTTCCTTAACACTAGCGCCTCATTCTCATGTGCTTCTGGTCTTGTGTGTTGCGTTTGTGCAGGCTATGAGCATGGACATCCCTCTGTCTGATTATTAATGTGGCCTGTTAATAATTACTTGTGAATTTTTTTTTGTGACCAGTCGCTTTTAAATCTACAAGGGAATGTTAAATAACGAGAGCATGTATGGAGATAATGTGATCGCTTCATGCTCCCCGAGTAAGGTTAGAGACATTGGCGCGGTTTGCACGATTGTGTTACCGAATCTTATTTGAAATGACATGCTATGTTATTTCCATAATGTGACATGGCTGCTTATTAAATTGGGTGAGACAGACGCGCTCACAGTTTTCTCTCCAGGCATCTGTGCAGCCTAATAATCCATGTGCCTAGCAACAAAAATGTGTGTTCACCTGTGTGTGTGAGTGAAGGCATGCATATTTTGTGCATGTTTGTGCTCATAAGATCCACTGTGCTGTTCTCTGAACGCTGCATCATTTTAACAGTTATCAAAGCCTCTTGCTTAGTGTAGTGTTTTTTGATGCTCGTATTTGATGCCTCTTCCATGTTATGGCCTATAAAAACAATGTGTGTTGCTTCTCATTGAAACTGCTGCTAACAGTGCGTAACAGTGACTGGCCATTTTTTTTAATAGCCTTGGTTCTGGAATTTCTTCCTTGTTTTCTCCATAGGGATTTAAAAATAAAAACAGGGAATGAACAGCTCAGGGAATGAACTACGATCCCATAAAGCACTGTGAATGACCAAATAAAAAACCCAAGGTACAATATAAAATATTTTACATATTTATATGTATATATAAATGTGTAAAGTATAAATAAATATATGTAAATATATAATATTAATTCATAATTATTGAAAAAAAAAAAAAAAAAAAAAATAAATATATATATATATATATATATATATATATATATATATATATATATATATAAATATTATAATAAAATAAGTAAATTAAATTATAATTATATATATATATATAAAAATAGATAATATAATAATAATAATAATAATAGATTATAAATGTATAATATTAATTCATAATTTTGATAAATATATTAAGTAATTATAATTAAATTAATATAAAAATAAATCATTTTTATATATATATATATATATATATATATATAAAATATTATAATAAAATAAGTAAATTAAATTATAATTTTATATATATATATATATATATATATATATATATATATATATATATATATATATATATATATATATATATAATAGATAATATAATGATAAATAGATAAATGTATAATATTAATTCATAATTATTGATAAATATAATTAAGTCATTATAATTACTTAAAATAATATAAAGTAATATATATTAAATTATTAAATAACCATAAATAATAATACAATTTTCAGTTATGTACCAGATATGCATCTCTGTTTTTTACATCCTATGCTTCATGGGAGTTGGATGTTTCTCTTGAGCTCTTTTGTCGCAATTTCTCTTTCCGTGTGATTCCGTGTGATTTCTGTATTTTTTGTTGCTTTACTGGGAATTCACTTATTAAGCATATTTTCTCTTAAAGATGAAGTTCAAATTACTCTTGTGGCTTCTACAGAAGTATAGATTGCTTTTTATTTTGTCTAAAAATCTATATGGAGAAAATGAATGGGATTTTATTAGCATCATATGATACCTCATTTGGCTAACTCTCATTTGCTCTGCTGACTTCGTGTTTTACAAGATTAAGCGGTTTCAAGATGTAGCCCTCTGATAGCACTGGGGAACTCCAGACTTCACACTTTCAAGTTTTTTGAGCTTATACCCTAGCGGTAACCATAGAGCTTTTACAATAGAGCTCATGACAGCTAGAGTATAAGATCAGCTAAATTCTGCACCATCTAAGAGGTGATATTTTTGCTTTCCATGTTATCTGCACTTGATATCCTTGGCTCATTAGCAGTGTCCTTAGAAGATCACCTACACCAGTTCACCCTGCTGAAAAGACCCGCATGCATTTGGGTGATTGACAAATAATGTTCATAAACCATTTTATTTATAAATATACAAGGGACGATATATATTTAGATTAGTTTTTAAACATTTTATTCAACATTTAACCCAAAAATGAAAATTCTATCATCATTTACTCACCCTCAAGTTATTCCAAACCTGTATGAATTTCTTTCATCTGTTTAACACAAAAGAAGATATTTGGAAGAATGTTTGTAACCAAACAGCATAATATTTTTTTCCATATTATGGCTACCGCCAACTGTTTGGTTACCAACATTCTTCCAAATATCTTCTTTTGTGTTTAACAAATGAAAGAAACTCATATACTTTACGTAGTTCTGCAATTTTTTTCTCAGCTTTCCATTTCTATGCTATTCAAGGGTGATTTAATGTTATTCTGAGCACAACAAACATTGTACATAGGTCAAATTGGTCAACCAGCATGGTCTTTCTGGTGAAGCTGGTCAGCAAGTGTAATGTTGCTGGTTAAACAGTCTACTGGGGAAGCCACCATCCACCAGACAGCATATGCTGGTGAGCAGTCACGCTAGTGGTTTCAGCAGGGTGCTCTCTATTCTTTGAGATTCCCACCGTGAGTCTTTCTGTCCCTCTCTATTCCTGGGAGCTCAGGCCTGTAGAGCACTGCTCTGCCATCTGGCTCTCTGCACTATGAGAAACTACTTCCTTCTTCCCTCGTCCACTCACTTCCATTCTCTCACACTTTTATTCTCTTGTGGTGAAGTGTCTAACAGTGTCTGCTACATCCTGCATTAGCAATGGCTGGTGTATCTCTTCATCTTAAGTGGACAGTAAATCTATGAGATGTGCACTCTCATTACACCGCTAATAATTGGATAATGCAGTCAGGGCCACAGAACTGCTTTGCCAACAACACTTTTTTTTTTTTTTTGGCTTGATTGGTTGATCAATGGGTGCAGCCTAGTAAAATGGACATTTTTCTGGCAAAGTGGATTTAAATCAGGTTGAGGAACATTGTTGGCATCGAGCTATGCTACCATGTTGTTTCTGACACTAAAAGACTGTAAATCCCTTAACGAGCATAGTTTTGTGTCCTATATTGACGAATTTCCCATTGAAACAAGATGTTTGGGTGACATGTTGAATGTGTTCTTTTTTTATGACAAATGATAAAATGTTATGATAAATGATCAAAATCTAATTTGAATTTACATTTTTAGAATGCACATTAGCTTATTTTGCATCAAGCTTTTAAAATTTACAACATTGCATAAAAATTTTGCATTGCTCTGAACAAAAATGGCAGACAGGTTGAATGAAAATCCACTCTCTGACAGTAGATGGCGCTTATGAAACTTGAACTTTATTTAGTGTGTAATATTGCTGGTTGAGCATGAAAAAGGTCTGCAAAGTTACAAAGCACAAAGACCACTCCAAGCTCCCTGAAATTTTTTTCCGCGAACAAACACGTCACAAAATATTTAAATAATTCCCGCCCAGGGCAAAAAAGGGTGTCTGGTTGGGTTTCGTTAGTAGCGTGTTGAAATTTGCGGCTACGGTAAGGGGCGTGACATTTCCTTAACAAGCTCAAAGCAGTTGATCAATCACAACACACTGGTCCAGCCAACCAATCAGAGCACACTGCATTATTCAGAAGGCGGGGCTTCATAGAGACGGAACTAAACAGAGCGCTACTGCCAGACTGGAAAGAGAGGTGCTGCAACAATTTAAAATATGTAAAATATAATGTGTTTTTGAACATTTAAGCATGAAAACCTGTTCTAGTAGAGCCTAAAAACAAAATCAAGACTGTAAATTGGCATAAAATGGCCTTTTAAGGCCAGTTGAGACTAACTTTGCTTAATGCTGGATATTTTTTACTGTGAGTTTCTCAAATCGTGGTTATCAAATATAGTTTTAATGATCATTAAAATATGAAATGCTACAGTTTTATATTTTATCACGCTTTATCGTCAAACTGGTAAACTACCCTAATTATAACTGTCTTTACTGCCACTTTTGATCAGTTTAATGCATCCATGCCCAAAACACCAACAACAGTAGTGTGTATATATCTACTAAAAGTGTATTTTGGCAATGGGAGTACACTAGCATATAACTAACAAAATCTAATTTTGATTTTATGCTGCCTTTAAGCCCATTATTCTTGTCTAGCCAGTTCTACATTAAAACAGAGCATCCCTGACATGTTGCTTTTCATCTAAACTCCTTGTTCTCTGTTTTTGTCTTTCTCCCATACCCCGATTTTTCTTCCCTTTTTCTGACTGCTTTTGCTTTTGTTTGCTTTTATGTCATTCTCTCCCTATTTTTCATGTTACACACTCCTTCTGGTCATGCCACACAATCTGCTCCTCCTTTATATGTCCCTCCTGTCTCTTTCTTTCCTTGCTTGGCTGGCTGTGACTGTAGAAGGAGGAGGCGGATGTCGAGGACTCAGGTACAGCTGTTTCCCCTGTCATGCATGCATCTATGTGCATCTGTTTGTGTTGGTAAATTTATTTCTGTGCTCTCTGCACTTTTTGTCTCTCTCTTGGCACATTATGTTTACTATACTTAATATGTATATTTGTTTTATTTCTTTCATTATTGATTCCTATACAACTCTGTTCCCATCCAGATGTGTGTAATTATTATTCCCAATTTCCCTCCATTTTCTTTCTATCAGAGCTCTGGGCAACAGATCCCCCTGGTGGTGGAGAGCTGCATTCGCTTCATCAACCTGCACGGTAAAACTGTCATTATTATAGTTACATTATAGTTATAGTCATATAGTCATTTTTCCTCATTAAATAAGTTTTACACATAATGAAACAAAATACATGTTAAAATACGTTTGAAATGATTTATAGTCACATATGATGAAGACTACAGTCATATATCAGTAGCCTAATAAAAGGCAAATTATTCATAGCTGACTGCTAATAGAACATTTACTGAGTGTAACTTTTTAATGTTGGTAGTATTAATGTAAACGAGTATTTATTTATGGATGTGTGAATATAAATGTGATGTTTTCACAGGTCTGCATCATGAAGGCATTTTTAGAGTTCCTGGATCGCAGACTGAAGTCAATCTCATCAGGGATGCCTTTGAAAGAGGTATATCATGTTTAAATTGATGAATACAGGTGTATTAACATAAGAATGTAACATGAAGTAATGCACATTTGTCTGGTTATTATCGCAAAATAAAAATAAATCACTCTGACAGTGTTTATATTGCAATAATGGCCGACTAAATGTATGTTTTGGGGTTAGTAAGACATTTTTTATTCTTTTATTCATTAAATTGATCAAAAGTGACTGTAAAGACATTTATAATGTTACAAAAGATTTCTATTTCAAATAAATGCTGTCAATCAAAGAATCCTGAGAAAAATGTATCACGGTTTCCACAAAATTTTTTAAAAACTTTCAACATTGATTGTAAAAGAGTAAAAGTAAATGTTTCTTGAGCAGCAAATCAGCATATTAGAATGATTTCTGAAGGATCATGTGACACTGAAGACTGGAGTAATGATGCTGAAAATTCAGCTTTGACATCACAGGAATAAATTACATTTTAAAATATATTTATAAATAATATTTCACAACATTACAATTTGACTGTATTTTTGATGCATAAGAGACTTCTTTCAAAAACATTTAAAAATCTTGCCGACCCCAAACGTTTGAACTTTTGGTAGTGTATATTATCTGATTTTTATATACAAATCCGCCTTTTTTCAGTCTCTTGTCTGTTTTCTCTTCTCGCTGACTGTTCTTCTCTCTTTTTTTGATTTTGCAGGAGAGGACCCGCTCACCGACAGTGAGAGTGACATTGATTCAGTGGCAGGGGTTCTGAAGTTGTATTTCAGAGGTCTAGAGAAAGCTCTGTTCCCCGAGGAGAGTTTTAGCCAGCTCATGGAGTGTGTCCGTAAGAGGCCTTTTCATGTGTTTTCTCTTCTTCTGTTTTATTGTGTGTTTGTGTGCATATTCATTCACCCCCAAAAAAGTATTTTGACATTTAATTTGCATTAGACATCTCAACATATTAATTGCCATTCTGCAATTAATTTGAACCAACTGGGTCACAAGGTAGCACCATTTCAAAGTTTGGCGGCAGTAAGCTTTTTTTTAAAGAAATAAATTAACCCTTAAATGCCTGACTGTTTCGCTAATCATTCTTACATATTCGGGTCTTTATCGACCCGGATCTATATCTAACACGAAAGGATCTCTACCTGACGCGATAATTTAAAACTCCACTGATATTAGAGTAACAATTACAGAAGAATAAAATAAAGCATATTTTGTTACCTTTTGGAGCTTGAAAGGGCTCCATTTGAGCAGATGTTTTATGCCATCATCACTGTCCTCGTCAGAGCTCATTTCCCAGTAAATTCAGCAAATAATAGGCTAGTTTTATGTTTGAGTTCACGAATATGAGCCCATTCGCGATCTCAAACATATTCTCAAAACTATATAATTTTCAACATCTTCAAAATCAAAATTTCGATCGCTAACAGCTTCACCAGATCAATCCAGTAACAGTTACAGTCATATTTGATGGCGTTCAGTACTTGCTCTGCAGTAAATCGCTGAGCCATTTCATGTTTCTCTTATTATTTCGTTTTCTGTCTGAATGAGTTGTCACTTAAGCATTGTGTATCAGACATTGCCACCTTGTGGAATAAAGGTGAATTGCACTTATTCCGTCATCTAAGATTCAATTATTGTTGTGCAGAAAAAATATATGTACACTCATACACACCTTGGGTCGTTTGCGACCCTATACAATTTTTACAAAAAATGAATTCAAAAATAGGCATTCTTTTATAATTTTATGATTTTTTTTTTCTTGTTATATTCTTTATAATGAATTGATTGAGGAATACCAAGAAGGTTGATGTCTAACTTTAAAAAATGAATGAGGAGGAGGGTAGTGAATGACATCCCGGGTCACTAAAGACCCGAGGTATGCATTTAAGGGTTAATACTTTGCTTTAAATTGATCAAAATTGACAGTAAAGACAAAAACATTGTCAAAAACATTTAAAATATCTTACTGACCCCAATCTTTTGAATGCTAATGTATTTTGCTTTAATACAGTTAATTTAATAAGTTACTGTTTTTTGAATGTCTTGAAGTCCAGTGTGTTGACTAAATTCCATTAACTCTGTGTCTCTTGCAGAGATGGAGAACATGACAGAAAAAGTAGTGCAGATAAAGACGATAGTCTCTTCCTTCCCCAGACCCGTTGTCATAGTAATGCGTTATCTCTTCGCCTTCCTTCATCAGTGAGTCCAGCTCTCTTTTTCTTAAAGCACTCGTAATCGTTCCAAACCTGATTATGGTGTGCAGTGATACAGTCTGGAACCTCTTTTGTTTGTGTCTGTTCAGTGTCTCTCAGTACAGTGATGAGAACATGATGCAGCCGTATAACCTGGCTGTGTGCTTCGGCCCCAGTCTGCTCAGAGGGGTGGAGATGGGTGGTGATGAAGTGACCCTGGCACCTCAGATCAATGACCTTGTCAAGACCATGATCCTCCATCACGAGAACATTTTCCCAGGGCCATCCGAGCTCCCAGGCCCCGTCTATGAGAAATGCATGACTCTGGAGCAGGAGTACTGGTGAGTCTTAAGGCCTTGATATACTTACGGCGTATCTTTGTTTAGGGGTAAAAAGAATTTTGAAACACCTGAGCATTATTATACTGTTAGCGTACTTCTCCATGCCACTCGCATTTCTCAGAGCAGTGTTTAGATGAAAATGTAAATATGGACTGTAAAAATGACAGCGGTGAGAAAATAGCCGTTAGTAAAGCATGTGATCAGAGCGATATAGATATATTTACAGTACAGTCCAAAAGTTTGGAACCACTAAGATTTTTAATGTTTTTAAAAGAAGTTTCGTCTGCTCACCAAGGCTACATTTATTTAATTAAAAATACAGTAAAAACAGTAATATTGTGAAATATTATTACAATTTAAAATAACTGTTTTCTATTTGAATATATTTCACAAAGTAATTTATTCCTGTGATGGCAAAGCTGAATTTTCAGCATCATTACTCCAGTCTTCAGTGTCACATGATCCTTCAGAAATCATTCTAATATGCTGATCTGCTGCTCAAGAAACATTTAATGTGTACAATTGTACAAAATATTTGTGTACAATATTTTTTTTCAGGATTATTTGATGAATAGAAAGTTCAAAAGAACAGTGTTTATCTGAAATCTAATCTTTTGTAACATTATAAATGTCTTTACTGCCACTTTTGATTTATTTAATGCATCCTTGCTGAATAAAAGTATTCATTTCTTTAATTTCTTTTCAAAAAAATAAAAATAAAAATTCTTACTGACCCCAAACTTTTGATCGGTAGTGTATAATGCTACAGAAGCTTTGTATTTCAGATAAATGCTGTTCTTTTGAACTTTCTATTCATCAAGGAATCCTGAAAAAAAAAAAAAAGTACACAACTGTTTTCAACATTGAAAATAATCATAAATGTTTATTGAGCAGCAAATCAGCATATTAGAATGATTTCTGAAGGATCATGTGACACTGAAGATGCTGAAAATTCAGCTTTGCATCACAGAAATAAATTACTTTGTCAAATATATTTAAATAGTACACAGTTATTTTAAATTGTAATAATATTTCACAATATTACTGTTTTTTACTGTATTTTTAATTAAATAAATGTAGCCTTGGTGAGCAGACGAAACTTCTTTTAAAAACATTAAAAATCTTAGTGGTTCCAAACTTTTGGACTGTACTGTATATACAATTATTTATATACCACTTTATTAGGGCTACCCTTGATTAAAGATTTTTCTAGTCGACTAGTAGTCGTTCATTTAAGCAATTAGTCGACTAATCATGTGTTTATTTTAATAAACCATATAAATCATAATACTGAGCCTTTTAATCGCCTAGGCTATATATAATACATAGCCTAATCAGTATTCAAATGCATGCATAAAGCTCGCAGCAGCGCAGTGGCAAATGTATTGATTATGAATGTGGTGTGAAAAACAGAAGACTGTCTGAACATTTTAATCATTTATTGATCAGCTAGTGTTTTGTGTGTTTTCGGCTGCAGAGGTGAAGTCGATGATGCTGACTCATCATCTCCGCAATAGTGGATGCGCCTATATCCACATTTCATATGGATTAGCCTACATAATCTGAGAACATTTGTTATGGATTTGAATTGCTTCATTTAAAAGTAGACATTTCAGGGCATTCAGGGTAGCACTGTTGCCTCACAGCAAGAAGGTCCCCGGTTTGAGCCCCAGCTGAGCTAGGAGTCTGTATGGAGTTTGCATGTTATCCCCGTGTCAGCGTGGGTTTCCTCCGGGTGCTCCGGTTTCCCCCACAATCCCAAAACATGCAGGTTAGGTGGATTGGATATGCCAAATTTGAGTGTGTGAGTGTATGAATGTGTCCCAGCACTCTTAGTGCTGGGTTGTGTCAGAAAGGGCATCCGGCATAAAAACTGTGCCAAATCAAGTGTGTGTGAAGCGAACCCTGCAAGTGAGCTGAAATGTAAGCAGGAATAAAGCTAAGGAAAGAGAGAGATTTAAAAGTAGACATTTAAAGCTTTCCATAGATATATTTCTCACGTCTGTGAGGCAAGTATATGCAGAGTTTTTGTTCATTTTTGTGACATGCTCAAGTTCACTTGAAACAGAGACGGCAAAAAACACATCCTGTTCATTTGTTACTGTGAGTTTACACAAATAAAAACATTTACAGTTTCGAATGTTGGATTATTCTTATCTGTATGACCAAAAATGACAGAGTATTTTAAGTTAAATGCAAGTGATCGCGCCAGCGCCTCCATGTCATGCAGTAAGCGAGCTCTGCACACAAACATTTGGATATGTGCCAAATAATAGCGCACGCTTATCTAGGTTAACGTTAGAATGAGCAGGCCATATTTGAGGTCGATAAATGATAGGCGAATGTTTGGATTTCCTGCCATTAATCATCTGTCCATCAAAGACTGTGTGATTTTCGCCACTTCCTGTGGAGGTTTTTTTTTTTTATGACTAACCAACTAATACCAATTTTGGTCGTCTAAGCCTCTTCTCATCGACTAATGGTTAGTCGACTATTAAGGGGCAGCCGTACACTTAATAAAATGTATTGCTTTAAAGCAAGCAACTTTATATAATTAAACATGAAAAAAAGTGTCGCTTTAAATTAGAATGACAACTTTCCACTATAAAGCAGTGTGTTCTTATTTTTACTCACGTCTGACCTAAGCACACTGAACAGAAGAGATGAACCGGAAATTTTGAAAAAAGATTTCCATGTCAAAGAGCCACACTCACTTAGTATATAATTGACAGAGACCAATCGTAGTTCGAATGTGTTTACCAGGCAGAGCGAACTTCCCCGTAAAGTTTGCTTTTTTTTTTTTTTAAAGTTTGCTTTGGTGAGCTGTTTCAAACTCCAAAAAAAATGTTGTTTTGGCCTGTTTTTGTTTTAAATGACATCACACCAGTTTGTTTTTCAATTTGGCTTGAAGTATATCAGGGCCTTTAGAGGGTTAGTTCGTCCAAAAATAACAATTCTGTCATCATTTCCCCAACCTCATGTTGTTTCATACCCTTTTGCTGTTGTTTTTGGGTCTCACACAAAAAAATCCAAATTTTTAAAGAATAGTTAGCAGTTCTTGCCAGGATTTTTCTAATGTTGTTTACTTTTAAGTAACGCCAACCACTTTTTCCAGTGAACCCATCACAGAGGAGGGCGAGGGAGAAGCTGAACATCTTCCCAGTGAAGATGGTAAGAAAATACAACATATATCATGCCAATTTATTTCTAAACCTTTAAAGTTTTATTAATTTAATAATCTAAATGTGTCCATGTGTGTTCTATGTTGGGTTTTTGTGTGCTGTTGTGCATTGTGGACATTCCATGTTGGATTTTGGCATATGTGGTATTTTTGTCGCTATGCTTTGTGTTGCATGTTTGTATGTGTGCATTGTATGACCAGAGTGCGAGGCTGTGGCCATGTTTGATTATGTTGCACGCTCTGCAGCCGAGCTGTCATTCAAGCAGGGTGACCACCTCCTACTACACAGCAAGGCCTCACCTGATTGGTGGAGAGGGGAAATGGGAGGAATGAGAGGCCTGATCCCCCATAAGTACATCAGTATGGTAGAGGGGTGAGATCATATTTACCATAAACTTGAACTGCATGAGGTTCCTTCAAACATTGCATTGATGTTACTATTACAGTAGCTAGTCGAAGTTTTAATGCCTTGTTACACAGACAGCATTCATAACCTTACCAATAGCTTTGGTACTGTAACCTCATCTTGTTGTCTGCTCATCCTCAGGGCGGACCGTAAGGAACGAGGGAAGAAGGAAGACAGCAGAGGGGGAAGCACTGGAAACCTTGCAGAAGAACAGCAGCAGTCTGAACACAGCACCCGGTACATTCTCTCAGACTGCTTGTAATAATGCACCATGGATGCTCTACACAGACCCACTGAGATCTTATCTGTATCGTGTTCGCTGTCGTTCCCCAGAATGAGAGTGAACAGTGACAGCGCTTCTTTGCCCTGCCGGCAGAGGACGGGCAGCGGAGGCAGCAATATAGTTGGAGGCAGCAGTGGGAATGTGAGCCCCATACGGAAGCTCACCCTGCAGGTGCCCGAGGGACGACTCATCCTTCCTCCTCAGTCAACTGCAGTTGGGCGTCAATTCTCAGGGTAGGAGAACAGAATGTGTTGTTTTGATGGTACCAGATGCTGAAAGTCACATGTATGAGACGTGATCTGAGTATATGACCACCATTAAACTTCAATGAGCTTACAGAATTATTTTAGAGATTACAAAAATGATGTTTCAGGATGTTCACACTTGGCATGTTTGGTTCAATTAAAACGAACCCTAGTGCGGTTCATTTGATTAAGTGTGAACGCTGCCATCTGAACCCTGGTGCACACCAAACAAGCAGTGAAAAGGTCCGCTTGGTCCGCTTCCAAATGAACTCTGGAATTAAATATGAATGCAAAACGGACCAAAGATATGTAAACAAACTAAAACAGACATGATGTCTCAAGATTTGACCCTAAAAAGGACAGAATGCTCAAGCATACATGTTTTTTCTTGTCATAGTTGCAATGTTCCCATTACAGTTCAGTACAGGCATGAGAACCACGTCTCCTTACAGTAGATTTTCGTTTGTGTGTGTGATGCAGGAGTGATTCCTGCCTCTGTTTTGACTCCTTTACACATTTTATAAGATCTTCATGAGTTCTCAGCTGATCAAAATACCATCATACAGTGGTGGTCAAAATTATTGGCACCCTTGGTAAATATGATCAAAGATGACTATAAAAATAAATCTGCATTGTTTATCCTTTTTATCTTTAATTTGTAAAATTAGCAAAAATATAACCTTTCATTGAAGGACAAGAATTTTAAGGGGGGGGGATCATATTATGAAATAAATGTTTTTCTTCAAAACACGTTGGCCACAATTATTGGCACCCCTAGAATTTTTTATGAGTGAAATATCTCTGAAGAATATTCCCAATAATATTTACATTTTTTTAGCACACCAGGGTGACTAGGAGCATGAAATTGTCCAGCCATGACTTCCTGTTCCACAGGAGTATAAACATGAGGAAACACAAAGGCCAAATTCCCTTAATCATCCATCACAATGAGTAAAAGCAAAGAATATAGTTCTGATGTGCAGCAAAAGAATGTTGAGCTTCACAAAATAAAAAGTGGCTGTAAGAAAATAGCTAAAGCATTAAAATTAAAATTAAAAGCATAAATTAAAATTAAGAAGTTCCAATCAACTAAAGATGTTACCAATCTGCCTGGAAGAGGACGTGTGTCTAAATCGTCCTAATGCGTGGTGAGAAGGAAAGTTTGAGTGGCCAAAGACTCTTCAAGGATCACAGCTGGAGAATTGCAGAGATTAGTTGAGTCTTGAGTCTCAGAAAGCCTAAAAAAAATGACAAACAGCACCTACATCACCACAAGTTGCTCGGGAGGGTTTCAAGAAAAATCCTCTGCTCTCATCCAGAATCAATCTCCAGCATATTCAGTTGTCAGACACGACTGGAACTTCAAACAGGACCGGCTTGTATGGTCAGATGAAACTAAAAAAAAAGCTTTTTGGCAGCAAACCCACCAGATGGGTTTGGTGCACACATGGATAAAAAGTATCCCATGCCCACGGTTAAATATACTGTTGGATCTTTAATGTTGTGGACCTATTTTTCTGCTGGAGGTCCAGGACATCTTGTTCAGATATATGGTATCATGGATTCTATCAAATACTAACAGATAAAAATCAAAACCTGACCGCCTCTGCTAGAAATCCATTAATGGGCAGTGATTGGTTCATCCATCAGGACAATGATCCAAAACAAACATCAAAACCAACACAAAAATGTGTCACTGAGCACAAAATGAAGTTTCTGCCATGACCGTCCCAGTTCCTGACCTAAACCCTAAAGAAAATGAGTGGAGTGAACAGAAGAGAAGAAGCACCAACATGGAGCTGGGAATCTGAAGGATCTGGAAAGATTCTGTATGAAGGAATGATCTCTGATCTCGTCAGGTGTTCTCCAAACTCATCAGGCATTATAGAAGAAGACTCTGAGCTGTTCTTTTGGCAAAAAAAAAATAAAAAATTGAATAAAAGGGTGCCAATAATTGTGGCCAACGTGTTTTGGAGAAAAACATTTATTTCATAATGTGGTGTTTTTTTTTTCTTTTTTTTTTCAATTCTTTTTTCTTCAATGAAAGGATAGATTTTTGCTAATTTTATGAATTAAAGATCAAAAGGATAAACAATATTTACCAAGGGTGCCAATAATACTGACCACCACTATATGTAGGCTATACACATACAATGAACACATTTAGCCCAGTGCACAGCATTGTTTTGGATGTTCAGTCAGTTCCATTGCAAAATATACATCATAAAAGCTGACCAATCAGGTTGTGAATGCATCCTTGTCACTTTAGGTTGAGTATCTTTAGGTTCAATGTTAAAATGCCAATGTGAACGCTAAAGGACTAAATGTTTTTATTTAAAAAAGAAAACTTTTTAAAGAAATGAATACTTTTATTCAGCAAGGATGCATTAAGTTGATCAAGTAACAGCTGAACCATTTATAATGTTACAAAAAGATATCTATTTCAAATAAATGCTGTTCTTTTGAACTTTCTGTTCATCAAATAATCTAGAAAAAATGTTTCATGATTCCACAAAAATGAAAAAAATGTTCAATCATTGATAATAGGAAGAAATGTTCTTGAGCAGCATATTAGAATGATTTCTGAAGGATCATGTGACACTGAACACTGGAGTAATGATGCTTTGCCATCACAGGAATATATTATTAAGTATTAAAATAGAAAACAGTTATTTTAAATTGTAAAAATATTCCACAATATTACAGTTTTTCCTGTATTTTTGTTCAAATAATTGTAGCCGTGGTGAGCATAAGAGACCGATCCTTGAACTTTTGAATGGTAGTGTATGTTTTTGTACGTAATTGAATATTTTTTTCATCAGTAACCTTCATTCATCATTCCCTTCTCTGTGCCTTTGTTTCTCTTCAGTCATCAAGAGCGTAGGCACACTTTGGACAGTCTGAGGCCAGTAGGAGGAGCAGCAGAGAGACAGACAGTACATATCGACAAGGTCTGATTCTCATACTGACATTTCATGGACATTTCTATAACGGATATACATTTTTGTAGTTATGAATGATGACCTAAAATATTTTATCAGGTAGAAATTGCAGAGAAATTGTACAAATCCCTCACAAACTAAAATGGAATTTATGGAATTGAATTATTAATTATAAATGATTTTAATATATTTCCACTCTATGAATAAAAAATGTTTGAAACATTACAGTAGAAGTACCGGAAATATCTTGGACAATGGGGGATTTGAATCAAAAAGGCTCAAAATCACTGATTTAAATCTATGAATTTGATGGTCTAGTACATGGTGGAAATCCTAATGTTTTAATACGATTCTCTCTTTCTCATAGGAGGTCAGTCGCCAGATGAACTCAGTGTTTAAGGAGCTGTTGTCCCGTCAACCTCCTCTGGAAATCTCGGGTTCGAGCATTCCTCCCTCCTCTCCCCCTACATCTGTCCCTTCGGTTCCCTCCGCTGCTGCTCGACCTCCGGTGAAGAAGGGAGGCTTCGGCCTGCGCAGCAGAGGCCTCTTCAAACCCCAAGACCAACAGGACTGAGGGAGAGGAAGAGATATGAGTGAATCTGAGTATGAGTGTTGGGGGAACAGCAAACTCATCACAGATATGAATATATTTTTCCAGACATACAATATATGGTTCTCTTTACGCCTTATTAACTAAACTGTATTCAAAAAGATTTCCGTTGACAGTAATTAATTATGGTTTTGTTTCGTGTGAGACCAAGTCATTGATCCTATTATTGGTTGTATTTGTGTTTTACTAGCTTTGACAACAGTTAATCTGGTCCTCGGTCAAGAATTTCCTACTTCCCGTCTGATCATTCATTGCAGTGATGTCCAATGTGTCTGATGTTTTTGATTGTAGTGTAGGCTGTGTTCTTTTGGAGAAACATAACTATCTGCTGATGATGTATTCTTGGATTCCCTCAAAGCACATAGATTCTGATCAGCAAGTGAATTGTGGGAATGATGTCCATGACAGAGTCCACACTGTTATTTTAGATATAGACGAGTCACCCTGAATGTAGCAAGAGATTCATGAAGGCCAATGATACATTATTGGAGTTTTTCTTATTCAGTTTTAAATGTTTTTTTTGCTGTTTTTTAATATTATGCATTACTCAAGTAGTTCAAGGTACAACATGAATATTAACATGCTCCAGTTTTTCATTTTTAGAAGATTCATTTAGGGTTTTTTTTTTTTGTAACATTTGCTATTTAATTTTTTTTTTTTTTTTTTTTTTTTTTCATTTTATTGCATTTCTTTTTTTTTTTTTTTTCTTACAATGATTTGCATTACAATGGATTATTCTTTAAAAAGCATTCTGTCCTAAAGGAATCGGCACATATGCATGCAATGTGCTGGGATGGTCTCGCGTGGGAACAGGTGGGACGGCCAAAATAAGCACAGCTCTGTAGCCTTTTTTATCCCGCTGGCTCCATATGAAAACTGAAAAGACAACTGTGAAGATAAGTGCCACCAAACACTCAGAACAGCTCAGGAACTGTCCAACAGAGAAGCGACTGGAGAAAAGATCAAACTGTGAAAAGGCACATGTCACAGGAAGTACAATGGCACTCACTTCCTTTTCACTGCACATTAATGCCTCTGGTTACTGGTCTCCCTCGACTTCCACCCCGTCACCCATGCCTTCCCTTTAGCAGTGTGTTTCTCTTGTAGATGATGTCATCATTGATATGTGGATTACAATATTATCAAAATAAATTATAGATTCTAAAATACTGTCGGCTTGCCAAATATTTCATGCATAATAATTACTTGTAAAATGTTATATAATAAATGCTATAATAGTATATAGATACTATTAATATATTAAAGGTGCAGTGTGTAAATTTTAGTGGCATCTAGCGGTGAGGTTGCGAAGTGTCATAACCCAGAGCTTATTTTTTGTGATTTTCCAAAAGTCTATGGGAAAAATGCATAGGCTTTCGATCGAGGGAACCTGTGCACCGCTAACTTCCAGGTTGGCCTACAAAAATCTCTGATGTACTCTATGAGGTTTCTTCTTCTAACAAAGAATAAACTTATTAAAAAAACACCTACTCCTACTACTACTACTACTATTTGATGTGTATTCAACGTAGTGACGATGCAAGCTGCCTCTACAAACACGAACAGTTTAGAAGAACAACAACATAGCAACAAAACGCACTTTGTAGACTGTTTGTCCGTTTAGGGCTGCTGTAGAAACATGCCGGTGCAAAATGGCGACTTAACATGTAAGGAGACCCGAGGTGTATGTAGATAGAAATGGCTCATTCTAAGGCAATAAAAAAATAACGGTTCATTATGTAAGATCTTTATACTAAAAACATTGTTATGTATATTATATTGCATTTCTTTCAATAGATCCTCCCAAATTTTTTACACATTGCACCTTTAAATTAGTTTTTAATATTTTCAGTTATTTAAATTTTTATGTAGTATGTTTTGTGCTTTTGTCTTTATTTAGCTTTATTCTATTTTTCTTTCATTTTTAGAGATTTTAGTACTTAAAGTTAAATGTGTATTTTATTTGTTTCTAATTTTCATTTACATTTTTAAGTTTTTTTTCATGTTTATATTTTATTTTGTTTCTTTATTTTTTATTTTTAGGGTAACACTTTATGGTTAGGTCTCATTAGTTCATTCATTAACTAACAATGAGCAATACATTTGTTACAGTTTTCTCAATCTTTATTAATGTTTAATTGTTAGTTAAATTACGGAAGAGGATTAGGGCCAAGCAATAACAAAATAAAACCATCTCGAGATTAAAGTTGTTAAATTTCGAGAAAAATCTCGTTAAATTTCAAGAAAAAAGTCGAGATAAAATGTTGAGAATAAACTCGTTAAATTACGAGAAAAAAGTCGAGATAAAATGTTGAGAATAAAGTCATTAAATTACGAGAAAAAAGTCGTTAAATTGCGAGAACAAATTCGTTAAATTATGAGAAAAATGTCATTAAATTTCGAGAAAAAAGTCAAGATAAAATGTTGAGAATAAACTCGTTAAATTACGACATTTTATCGACTTTTTTCTCGAAATTTTATGACATTTTTCTCATAATTTAACGAATTTGTTCTCGTAATTTAATGACTTTTTTCTCGTAATTTAATGACTTTATTCTCAACATTTTATCTTGACTTTTTTCTCCAAATTTTATGAGTTTTTTTCTCGTAATTTAACGAGTTTATTCTCAACATTTTATCTTGACTTTTTTCTTGAAATTTAACGAGTTTTTCTCGTAATTTAACGAGTTTATTCTAAACATTTTATTTCGACTTTTTTCTCGAAATTTAACAACTTTAATCTCGAGATGGTTTTATTTTTTTATTATTGCTTGGCCCTAATCCTCTTCCGTATCTGTGATTTTGACACTGTGTAAAACAAAGACATTTTTTTAGTGCCACTGTATGTTTCCTAAAAATAATAATAATAATAATAATAATTTATCTAGACCTAAAATTAGATGGTACTATGAGAGGAAACTGGCTGTGTGCGAAGAGGGTTAGCCTGTCCGGTAACCTGATTAGTGGTGCCCTCTCCATTCCTCTCCCCAAAATAACTTTACGCTCAGCCTTCTAATTCTTCACTGGGTACACACACTTCCACAAACTAGACTATGGCAAAGAACACAAGGGACAGAGAGTGAGGCCATACTGTAAGACGCTCCGCTCCATGCCTCCTGATGCCATTAACAGAATGATATCGGCCATATATTTATCTGTTAGATGATGAGATAGTTTATAGAGATTAGGAGTGTCTGTCAGACTGATCAAAATAGTCATAAACTATACTGCTGAAGTTACTTTTTTCTTGACCTGCACAGGATTACAGTTTATTTTTGGACCAGGACTGAATATTGAATAGGGTAAGTGAAAAATATTCATAATTGCTAAAAAATATTTTGCATTACATTCACGAGTATGCCAAAATTGAACAATATAACATATTCTGTAATTATAATGCATTTATAATTAGTTATTATAACATAAATGCAATGCAGTTTTGACATCTACACCCATATGCTATACAGTGCTGATGGGTTCATGTCATCACTTCTCAATCAGACAAGCATGCATTACTGTAGCCTATGGTGTATAATGAGTAAATATAGTAAGCAAGAGTTGTCAGGGTGTCTTTTCTGACTTTGGTTTGCATTTGTCACATGTTGCCTGTAGTTTAGTGGTTCTCAAACGGGGCCGTGACCCATAGGGGGCCTCAGCACACTTCCAATGGGACTGCAAGATCGCTCAAAATTATTTAAAATATGACAGAACCGGTCAAGATTTAAGCTGAGATAACATTTCTTATTCAAATTAGTTTCAAATTGCAATTTTCATTAAAGAACAAGAGGGGCTTTCACGCCATGTCGTAATTACAAGATTTCAACTTGTAAAAAAAAAAAGCTTTCACATCCTCGTAATTACAACTTGTAAGCTGGGAATTTTCTGAGAGCTCCTACCACCTGACTGCTGCAGATTCTTTTAGGCGTTGAAAGAACGTCATGTGTTGTCATTTCGAAATTACGGCATGAACGCATGATTTTAGACAACCTGGACATAAAGTATGGGATGACTTCAAATATTGTCTTTGACAATGGGATGCCTTGCAATCAAAAACTAACATGTTTAACCCACGGATATGCTATAAACCTAACCTATTTATTGAGGTAGGCCTACTGGTTTGGTTCTGCACTGATTTAAGGATGCGTATGAGAAATTGCACACAAACACAAAGCGTGTGATCTGCTTTGCAGTCAATATGATGTCAGACGAGTATTTGGTGGAGTGTAAGATTGATGATGATGATGATGATGAAGAAGAAGATGATTATGATGTGAAGAAGATCCACCCATCTCCACCTCCTCCACCACAGTTCTCCTCCACCCCTTCCCTCACTCAGGTTGAGATCAGGGATCCCTATGGCGTCAACAAACACTTGAAGGTGAACGCAACGTTGACTTCCCGTCCTGAGGGCAGTCATACAGGAGGTTTTACATGAAATAAGCATAACCAAGAATAAAATTCACATAACTTTCTGTTCATTTTGTCACCAGGTAGAGTTTAGCGATGTTTTGGCAGAGCCCGCGTCCACACACAGCTACGACCGCGTGTGGGTGTACAGTGGGATCGCCTTCGAGTCCATGCGGCTGTGGGGTTACCGCTGCCTGTCAGCGCTGTGTGCGGTTCCTCTCTCTTGCCTCTGTGGCTGTCTCTTTGCCCTACTGGCCTGTATGCACATCTGGTAGGCTAATTTTGTGAATTATTTATGAAAGCTGTTCCATAAAGTTAAGTTTTTCATCAAAAATATTTTCTTTGCTTCTGTCTCCTCCTTTTTGCCATAGGTGTGTGATGCCCTGTATTCAGGTGTGCCATACCTGCCTGCCCTGTGTGAGGTCACTGTGGATGAGTGTGGTTAATATCTTTATCACTCCATTCTGCGCATCTGTGGCGCGCTGTTGCAGTGGCATATATGTGATGTACTCCAAAGAGTGATGAAAAACAATTGAGGAATTTTTGACATTACAAAATAGTGTTCAAACCATTCAAAGAAGAGGATTATGTGCTGTTATAGCCTATAGATTTTTATTTAATAATACATTATTATAATAATCTTTTTAAAATTATCTTAATGCAACACAAATTTTGCATGTCAGAAGATATTTTGTTTCTAAATTATCAAGAACCTCTTTTCGTTTTCATAAAAATCTGTTAATATTTGTTTTTTTTCTGTTTGATATAATGAACCATTGTCATTGTATTATCTATGAAGCCAGATGTCTGTTTTGATGGTTATCATGTCATACATGTATTTGAATAAAACAACCACTTACATTTGTACATACAAGTTCTCTTATTTATCAAGTTTTGTCATTTTTATTATGTGAATGTCTGTCAAACATGATGTCTAAAGATCATTCCAGATGATAAAGCACTCAAAAGCATAAAAAATAAATTCTTTCTTTTTCTTTTGTTTGTGAGGTGAAACTAAAAACGGCTGTATTATGGTATACAACTGCACATTTAAAGGTGCAATATGTAAGAATTTTGCAGTAAAATCCTCAGTTTCCGGTTTTATTTTGTAGAAACCATGGAAACACCAAAGATGCTTTAATATTTACACGTTTTAATAGACAAGGGAACAACTGTTTTGATATATTTATAAACAGAAAACTAACTTGTTATAGCTCAACATCTTTAGTCTAATTGTTTAAATCGAATTTTCTTGATTTTTTGCGAGTACCATGCTTTACCATGCCTCAGAGAAAAACACTATTTTGTGAAGTAGCTAACATAGCATAATCAGATGCAGCTTTATTTTTAGTAAAAATAATACAGAATTTTCTCCATCATACAATACGTTTTAAAATTAATTGCATGCCATTTATCAACACAAGCCATCCAGCATTTAATATGATATTCTAAAATCGATCTAGCTTACTGCAGTGTGCAACAAGTGTCTCAGAGCAGCAGCCGAGCAAACGCACAGAGTAACGTTATAACATCATTTTCAACACACTCAAATGTATCTATTATGATAAACAGAGCTGCGTTACCTCATACTCATGACCAGAAAAGCGGAAGCGGCGCCGGCGACTGTGTCATAATAAAAGTTCGGCTGCTCGTGAGGCGTGTGTTGCGCAATCCTCCAGCGGCCTCGTTCAGCTCCTACAACACTCGGTCCTGCTCTGCTTCATACTATAGTATCGTTAATGATCTCATCCATGAACATGATTTCTTCCCCAGTCCTATCCCTATTCTTTTGCACCGGCCGTTGATGTGAAGACCACATGTCCCAAGATTCTGCACTCAAACTTGCCATCATCAAGCTACGTCTTTGTTTTGAATAGGCCTCTAGCGACCTCTAGCGGACAGAAATCCTACATACTGCACCTTTAACAAATAAGTAATAAGGTACTCGAGGCTCTGCTGTATCGTGAATAAGTCACAGCTGAAGGGTGTTGTTAGGCACGACGCGAAGCGGAGCGATACAGCACTAGCCTCGAGTAGCCTACCTTATTGCTTTTATAAAACGGTTACCACACAATACAAATATTAAAGCCAAAAATATGTATCAATGCAACTTTCATGTAGTAAACTTTTTCTAAAAGCCTTCCTTCCACCGGGAAAAATAGTCCCTGACCGTGAACAGCAACAGAAGTTACATTATTGCGCCATTAGATGGCGGCAAAGACTGTCTTGTCTTAATGAGTGTGTCAGTCATTGTTTTGAAAATGGAACAAGACGCAACAGACAAATGCTTTGACTAGCGCAGTTAGTCAAGTAAAAATCCCTTAAATGTTAAAAGGACAAGATGATAAATCAGACATTTAAACAGATTTTTTATTATGAACACATGACTGAACTGAAGGAAAATGCTAAATCTGAATGTAATAAACTCACTCTCTCTTTTTCTCACAATACTCTTCTACATAATACAGTAAGCTTCAATGAGCAATATCAATTGAGAACAAACAGTTTACATTGCTAAGAGTGGTTGCTAAGGGTGTTGTGTTGGGTGAAGCATCATAGCCATGTTTTATCGTGGATAAAACACAGCTATTGACCAATCAGAATCAAGAACAGGAACTAACCGTTTTATAATCTTCATTATGACATGAACAGCCAATTTGGACCAACTTTTCACATCAATTAGTTGCAACAAATCTATTTTAATACTTACAAAAAAATATTTGATGCAGTAAGTTAAGTGAAAGTGCTGTAGTGGATGTTACTATGTAGGAATGGAGCATTTTATAGCCCAAAACAGAGTTGAAAAGAACTTTGCATAAATGTAATGGCACAGATACAAATCCTTATTATTATTAGAAATGTAATAAAATATGTAATGGATAATATGTTATTTCTGTAGTCTATTGAGTTGTTATTGTGTCAAAACACAAATAAAACAACAATTAATAATCTGTTCTGGATATCAGTTATAAGACAGAAAAAACAACATGATCTCTGTCCAAAAACATGTCAAAAATGGCGTGTAGACATTAAAAAGGGTTAAAAGCTCATTTTGTAGAGGTGATAACAAAAACGCCTCGGATGAAGAAGTTTCTTATGACTTTTTTTGTAATTTGTCTTCCCATAATTCCACTACCCGGAAACAGAGCACAGTGTGATGAAGCGCGGAAGTATCGCGGGGGAATTCCTCGACAGTCTGCACCTGTCTGAGCTTTTCTGGACGTTTTCTTCTGATTTACTTTATTAACCTCGATTCTGATTTTCCAGCTCGGTGAGGCTGAAGATGTTGGCCGACCTGAACGTCTGTGGTTGACTATAAACAGGGCCGTGTTTCTTTGGTGGAAGACCGACAGACAGTGAATCTGTGTTAGCGCAGACTTATATACTGTTAACGGCATAAAGAAGGTAATAATAACCTTTCTCTTACACCCTACGATATATGTATCACAGCATTTATGTATATGTAATGAATTTGAATTGTGTTAGTGTGTGGTTTTGAATGTTGTAGGGTTTTAAATGCGCTGATGCTAGTTCGTTAGCTGGACGAGTCTGTAACGAGCCTGTAAACAAAACATTGAATCTCGTCTTTTACAAGACTTGCGAAGTTGTTTAAAATAAACCTGTCGATAAGAACTAAATATCAGGTCAATGTAAGACTTAACAGTGTGTTTGAGATATGTGTGTCTTTAGCATGAACACCGCACTGAGAAACAGTGAAAGTGTCTCTCTTTTTTGATGTGGAAATGATCATGAAACTGTAGAGTCACTTCAGTGTGATTTGGAGTGATTCTTTTATTTTAGATGTGGCCTTTTTGATGGAAAAGAAGTGTCAGTGAATAGCCTCATTTAGCTCTTGTTGTAAAGTGAAACTGGAATTCATCCATTACACTTTATTAGACGTGAGATTGTAAAATAATATAAATTTAAGTTTCTTAAAACTATTACCATTTAAAGGTGTATAATTTAACTGTACCTAACTGTAACTGAAATATCAGGAAATGTCATTTCCAGCACTGAAAAAGTCATAGAAATGAATAACATTGTAAATGTTATCCATAATAATACGTTATCCAAAGTTGAATTTTAAATCTAGTTATGATCAAGTTGTTTTTACTAGGTGCTGTTTGGTTTATTTAACACTTACACATGGTAATTTTTTAGGTGAAGACCCACCGTCATGTCTTCCATGTCAAACTGTTAAGATTTTGATGAGATTACTTATATAGATATTATTTTAACCCTAGCTTTTCATTTCTTAAACAACCATGTAGGAAGACACATCATGGCCATATTCCAGGATGACAATGTCAAGATTCACCAGGGTTAAAATTGTGAAAGAATGATTCATTATTTTCACCCATGAATTGGAACATCTTGAGTCCAGACCTTAATTTCATTGAAAGTCTTTGGGATGTGCTACAGAGTGCTCTGTCAATACAAGATCTTGACCAAAAAAAATGATGCACCTCTCGATGTAAATAAATCTTGTGATGTTTTTCCATCAAGAGGTGCATCAATTTTTGGTCAAGATCTTGTATTGACAGAACAAGAGGTGAGCACTCTGTACAGTATCCTCCAGTACATCCCAAAGACTTACACTGAGGTTAAGGTCAGTGCCAATTCATGTGTGAAAATGATTGTTCATGCTCCCTCCCAACAAGTCTTTCACAATTTGAGCCTGATGAATTTTGACACTGTCATCCTGGAATATGGCCATGATACATCTTAATATATGGTTGTTTAAGAAATGAAAAGCTACATACGCCATCTTTTATGGTTAAAAGTACCATTGCCAAACATATAATATGCTAGAAAAATAATAATCACTGTAATAATGATCCATCCATAGACTCTTAAGTATTTGCCTATTAAAATCCAAGCAGCGACTTTTTTTTTGTCCGGGCAGTGTATTTAACCTGGAAAGAGTATCTTTTTAAATGTCTTGAATAGTTTTTTTTTGCTAATTGTATTTTTTTTATTCACTTTATTCTCACCATGATTGCTGCTGACATGAAATTAAAAAATAATTAATCATTTTAATAATATTCTAATATTTAATATACTTAGCCATGAATCATAAACAACTGGAAAGGTAATGGATATTCAGAGCTGCCGATGTTTATAATTGGCTTGTCTTCTCTCTCTCTCAGGATCATGGTCCAGCCGCAGCCGTCAGGTGGTTGTACTCTGCAGTGGGAGCTGACTGGAGAGGAGACTGTGGGTGCTGGAGGTCAAGGGTCACTGATGGCCAGTTCACAGGGGTCTCTGAGGGTCCCTCCTGAATTAGCGGGAAATGAAGTGGTCCATAGACTTATAACAGATAATCATCAGCTACGAGGTGAGACTGTGAGGTTATGAGATCTATGCCAGACTCACTGCCTATTGAATACAATGCATAAACGACTCTAAACGTTCCACAGAGGCTCTGAAGCGAAGCAATGATGCCCTCAAAGAGAGATGCGAAGAGATGGAAGGGTGGCAGAGGAGGTCGCGGGAGGAGCGAGAGTTCCTGAGCTGTAGATTTCGTGAGGCCAGAGCTTTAGTGCAGCGACTGGCGCAGGAAAACCAGAGCCTGTTAGGACAGCTCAACCACAGCATCAGTCCATGTGTCGGCACCTCTAAAGAGGCTGGAACTCAAGGCCAGGACCAAGAGCTGAAGTGCACCAATGCAGAGAAGAATGTCCCCATGGACTCACCAGAAGTAAATTCTTTTGTAAATCAATTGTTTATTTTCAAGGAACTTAGAAATTTGTCAGTTCATTGAATTAAAATTAACGTCCCTTTTTTGTTTCATCACGCAGGTATTAAATGAAGCTGTACTGACAGACCGAGCTGAAGGAGACACTGACAGACACACAATGCCTCAAAGTTTGGTAATTTACCATAAATCTCAATATGAGAAATGTAATAATGTTTTTGTTTGTTGTTGTATCGGCACCATGTGATAATCTGCTTTGACTTCTTTTGGGTGTGGTGTGTTTGTCCTCATTTTCTTTACTGTGTTAAAGTACATGCTAAACATGGCTAAAGATGAGGTCTTAAAGGCTATTTGTGCCTTTCATCTTAACAAATCTTTATCTCTTTACTCTTCAGCCTGCTGAGGGCTCTAATGAATTTCTTAAACTGCTGAAAAGCCACAAAGAGAAGCTGGAGGAAGGGATGAGGGCGCTGAAGAGGAGGAACGAGGAGCTGGAGAAGGAGAAAGCAGAGAGTGAGAAAGAGAGAGAAAATCTCCTCACCACCCTGGAGCAGTTACGCTCCAGACTCACTCAGGTAGAGCATTTAGCTTCCACGTGTTTATTGCTACAATTAGATGTGTCATTTGGATTGCTGACAGGGCTTGGTTGACATTAACTGTTTTGCTCACCAGCCACTGTGGCTTGTGGTTTTCTAAATTTACTAGCCTCTGTATTTTCACTGGCCACAGTTTTGACATCAATTCCTTGAAGAAAAACTGATATATTGATACTTTTAATATTATCATATTTTGGCAGCAGGTATATTTGGCTGATGTCACTTTAAGGCCTGACGGATGGCTTTATTATATTGTTACACATGTTTTCTTTCTCAACTGTTTATGTTCACGTAAAACATAACTGACTGTTTACGTGAATACTCGCCAAGACCGGCATTTTTACATTATTTTGTATTTGACTGCTTAAGCGTGATAAGTAGCGAAAAAGGACTCAGTTTAGTATGAGAGGCAGCTTTATGAGCGGCCATTTTCGGTGTGAGCCCAAAATCTACAGGAATGATTAAAATTATGCACAATCCCACACAGAAATTCAAGCCATGCAACACCAACAATATTGATCCGGAGCAAATGAAATGAGTGCGTGAGTAAGGGGAGGCACATTTGTTTGTCAACTTGTCAGAGAGATAAGAGAGCGAGAAAGTGCATTCTGTGGAAAATCCAGATATTTCAGTATTGATATGTATTGAAAATCAATATTTTTGACTACACTACAAAGACTGCATTTATTTGATCAATGCAAAAATAATAATATCATGAAATTACAATTTAAAGTGTTTTATATTTTGATATATTTTAAAATGTAATTTATTCCTGCAATGGTAAAGCTGAATTTTTAGCAGCCATTACTCCAATATCTAATATGCTGATTTGGTGCTCAAGAAACATTTCTTAATATTATCAATGTTTAAAGCCATTGTGCTGCTGCTTAATATACAGTACAGTCCAAAAGTTTGGAACCACTAAGATTTTTAATGTTTTTAAAAGAAGTTTCGTCTGCTCACCAAGGCTACATTTATTTAATTAAAAATACAGTAAAAACAGTAATATTGTGAAATATTATTACAATTTAAAATAACTGTTTTCTATTTGAATATATTTCACAAAGTAATTTATTCCTGTGATGCAAAGCTGAATTTTCAGCATCATTACTCCAGTCTTCAGTGTCACATGATCCTTCAGAAATCATTCTAATATGCTGATCTGCTGCTCAAGAAACATTTTAAATGTCTTCACTGTCACTTTTGATCAATTTAATGCATCCTTGCTGAACAAAAAACAAAAATATTTCATATAGCATGTTACTGGTTTCTTACAGCTGCTCTTGTTCATATTTTAGTTTATGAAGTGATTTAACTAATATTGATCATTCCTCTCTTTATCAGAATGTTACTGAAGAGTCAGTTCAGCAGGCATGTGCGCTCACCGTTCCTGCAGAAAGGTACTCTCAAATATTCAGTTTACTCTGCTCTCTCTCCCTACAGTTGATAGTGACGCTCCTTTAACTCTGCATGCTTGGATTGGATTGTAATAAATCTCAAGGTGCTTTGCTTCCTTTCTTTTAATGTGAATGGTTTGGAATCTCTTTTCTCTGCCTTCTGTCTTGATTCATGTGTCTGCTTAGCTCTCACTTGGCTAAACTAACTGAGCAGCTTCAGGCTACGCAAGGCAGGTGAGGGGAAAACGTATCTCACTATATGTGTGCATGAGTGTCCTTCCCTCTTATTGGTGCTGCAAGAACATGTTGTCTGTGACTGGAATGAGACATGCACTAGCATAACTAGCATTAATTTGGGGTCGGGAGGATTAATACATATATATATATATATATATATATATATCAGTTGTTATTTATTTATTGTTTGTTGTAAGATTTTTTTTTTTTTATTGGAGTAGTAAATGTTGCACAGCACACATGAGAGCTTGTTGTTTTTGCATCTAGGCCAAGGGCAAGTACTTTGAGGAAGTATAAAATATTTTGGTCACTACATTTCTCCCAGACTGGGTTATTTATTTTTATTTTGATGCCTTTACTATTACTTTAAAAATTTAGAAAATACTGACATAATAATGAATTGATGTGTCCAAATACAAATGGTAGTACATTTGGTGGTGAACTGCAGTAAGATGGGCGGGTAATCGGGTTTCTGTCTTTGCTGTGATGTAGGTACAGGGAACTTCAGGAGAAGCTGGACTGTCTTCAGAAGAACTCTGCTCAGAGGGACAGAACTGAGGCTCTGCTCAAACAGAAAGAGAAGGACTTTGTTCAGGTACAGGTACAAACATACATGTTGAGCAGCATTTGCAGTAGTTTGAGATGAGGGATCATCATCTTTGTGTTTGTAGCTGACAAAGGATAGCGAAGCTCTGAGAGCTCAAGTCACGTCCCTTCTCGGTGAGTTGAACGAACGACAAAACTGTCTGGAGAAAAGTGAAGCAGAGAAAAAAGTATTAGAGGAAAAGTGAGTGAATCTCTTCATCCTTGTGCATGCGTTTGATTATGAGAGTCGGCAGCTGTGTGTACAAAACCTGTTTGATCTCCCAGATTGAGCAGGAAGACCGAACGCCTGCAGACTTTAGAGAGAGACATGGAGCAGCAGAAGAAGCAGCACAGTGTGACAGTGGACAATCTTTTATTGCAGACACAGAACCTAGAAACTGCACTGAAGAACGAGAGGCTCGTCATAGTGGAGGAGAGGTGAGTTCAGCTGGATGGAGAGTCCCATAGCAAAAGCAGCTTCCCTTTTTCATTGTTACAGTTGTAACAGTAACCCACAATTCCTGTTGCTCTTCCTCATCTAGGAGGAAACTGGCCCAGCTCCAGCATGCATACACATGTCTGTTTCAGGACTACGACAACAAACTTAAAAGTGAAAAGCAAGCCAATCACAGGGTAGGTAGCTGCTGTTTGTGCTCTTTGTTGGTTATGAAAACATAATTTTCTTCAACATTTAATGTTAAATACAGTTATCAAGCATGAAAAATATGCAGAAAGCGAGTAAAGGTCGCTTCCATTCTAATCACTGAAGCTGTCAGTCACCATGTGAGGTACACAAACTTGCACTCTTGCGAAACTCTCGTTATAATCAATGAAGCTGTCTGCTCTGTGCAATGAATCTCTTTTTTGACAGCGTTTATACTTTGTTGGTTATAATGAAAGGATTTTGTGCAGAATTCATGCTGAACAAAAACTCAGCTGTTTTGAACTGTGTTGACTTGGATTCTAATTAAAGGTCCCTTTTTTCGTGTTTTTTTTAAGCTTTGATTGTGTTTATAGTGTGCAATATAACATGTGTTCATGTTTCACGTGTAAAAAAAAAACCACAGTATTTTTCACATAATTTACTTATCTGTATACCGCTGTTTCCACTGTCATAAAAACGGGCTGATGACTTCCTTGTTCTATGAAGTCCCTCCTTCAGAAATACTTAACGAGTTCTGATTGTGCCAGCGGTTCCTGTGTTGTGATTCGACAGCAGCTTAGCGAACCTTGCCCGAAAAGGTCACGCCTCTTACCATAACGTGGAGATGCATGCGCTCAGTGTTATTGTAAACATGTCTTTAATTTTACCCTATCAATTTGAGCCGGAATCAGACCCGGTGATTGGACTGCGGGATGAAAATAACAGCGTTTCGACGACATGGCGACAAACACACTCTACAAACGCAACTCTTGTGTATTCCTGTGGGCGGAGGTTAGTCAAAAAACTGTTTTAGTGACGTCATTAAAGAAGGAAGTAGAGGGATGTAGTCCAAACTGGTCGTTTGATGTAGGCGACTTCTGTTAAATAAAATATCTCGCTTGGCATTGAACTTTGAGCTTTAAAATTTTACAGATTTTATTTATACTCTAACAACAACATTACACACTAACTAAAGTTTGAAACATGGGATCACGAAGAACGGGACCTTTAACTTAAATGCATCTGATAGGCCATTGCATTCACGTGCTCAACTGATATGTCTGTGATTGGCTACAATGCTCAACACTGCAAAAACACATTGTAAATAGACACCTTTGACGCTCTTCAGTAAGCACTTACACAAACACTCACAGGAGTGTTTTAAAGCAGCCAGCTATCAGCGGGCACCAGTACTGCAGAACGGCAGGCATCATCAAAATTTTGCCAGACAAATTTTCTTTTTGACAGCCGCCAAAATATTTTCAATGCAAGAAAAACCTGTATTTATTAATCATTTAAATTGGCTTTTATTTTATATTTTCAATTTGTTTTAATTTTAGTTTAAATCTTTGTAATTTTATGTGGTGTTGTCATTTTTATTATATATATATATATATATATATATATAATATATATATATATATATATAAAATTAGTATTTTTAGTACTTCAACCTAACCTTGTTTTATTTGTTAGTTGCCAGGGCAACATTTCTATTTTTATTTTTTTCATCTAATATATAATTTTATTTAAGCTTTTTCAGTGAATGATTTTTAAGTTATTTTTAATAGACTGTAGTGCAACCAGCATACAGAAAAAACAAAAAACATAATACAAAACCCTTGTGATTGTGTGAAAGTCAATAAGCCTAAATAAATAATATTTATTAATAAATTATGATATTTGTATACCTTTTTACCTTGAAAATGATGTTTTATATTGATATTATATTTAAAAATATAAATGTTTTATAAAGATTTTTCCTTTTCTTTATGGTGGACACACTTGTTAGTCATTGACCCATCTCTTAAACTTAAATGCTTCAAAACCAGAAAACTGTTACCATTTCATGTTTGTGGTAAGCACGTTTGAAAATAGGTCTGTGCATGGTTTGCACTATACTTTGGTTAATGGAAAGTGCATGTGTGGTATTTCCGTTTCAGAGTGGAGAGGCAGATACTCTAGCTAACAGGTTAGCAGAGGCTGAGAAAGCTCTGGCCCTGAAACAGGATCTCATCGATAAACTCAAGGAGGAAACGGAGCAGCTGAGAGCTACATTAGAAACTATACCAGTGCTGAATGCTCAGGTGAAAATAACACCTCATGTTACAGAGCTTTCTGCATTTAAATAATCACTTACTTTGCCTTTGATATAAATACTTACATGCCCGCTGCATATAGTAACACAAACACAATCACACATTTTCTTTTTGCAGGCAGAGATCTATAAAATGGACTTCCTGGCTGAGAGGGAAGCCAGAGAGAAACTCAATCAAAAGAAGGAAGAGCTGCAGGAGGAGCTGAATAAAGCACTATTTGAGTTAGACAGACTTAAGCAAGAGGGAACCTCACGGTATGAAAAGAGATGAACGGAGTGAACACTACATGATATTTGGGTATCATAAAGGATTAGTTCACTTTCAAATAAAATTTTCCTGATAATTTACTCACCCCCATGTCATCCAAGATGTTCATGTCTTTCTTTCTTCAGTCGAAAAGAAATTGAGGTTTTTGATGAAAACATTCCAGGATTATTCTCCTTATAGTGGACTTCAATGGGCACCAAACGGTTGAAGGTCAAAATTACAGTTTCAGTGCAGCTTCAAACGGCTTTAAACGATACCAGACGAGGAATAAGGGTCTTATCTAGCGAAACGATCGGCCATTTTTGAAAAAAATGGAAATGTATATGCTTTATATAAACAAATGATCGCCAAAACCGGACTTTCATATTCTTCAAAAAGCTAACGCTGTATGTCCTACGCCTTCCCTATTATGCTTACGAAAAAAATGGAACTGGCACTGTGTTCTTTCCGTAAGTAGAATAGGGAAGGCATTTAAAGGCGTTTAAAGCCCTTTGAAGCTGCACTGAAACTCTAATTTTGACCTTCAACTGTTTGGAGGCCACTGAAGTCCACTATAAGGAGAATAATCCTGGAATGTTTTCATCAAAAACCTCAATTTCTTTTCGACTGAAAAAAGAAAGACATGAACATCTTGGATGACATGGGGGTGAGCAAATTATCAGAAAAATTTTATTTGAAAGTGAACTAATCCTTTAAGAGTTTAGGGCTTGTCAAAAAAAAAAAAAAGATTTTTCAATGAATTGTTTTTTTTTAACGTGATCAGTTATTAACCAATAATGATTTACTTTGCGCAGTGTTACAATGGGGAGGCAGGGAGCCTGTCATTCATTCAGTGCTTAATAGTGCTGCCCCTGACTAAAGATTTTCCTAGTTGACTCTGTCATTCATTTAAGCCATTAGTTGATTAGGAGAAAGGAGGAAGAGAAAAACGAATACACAATAATGAGCATTTAAAATATAAATTAAGGGCGCATAAAGCTTGTCACCGTGACACTGGTAAACATTACAAGAACTTTTTTAAGATGGAAAAAATAACGAGTTTATCCACATTGCTTGGAGAAGTAAGCTCCGTGTCTTACTCACGATGAAGCCGACCTTTGAGAACATGTGCTCAGATGGTGCGAAAGTTAAGTTAAATGTCATGCTGTAAGCATGTTACTATGGAAGCTTGTTTCCGCAATGTATGTTATAAAGTCAGAGTTGCGAGATATAAACAATTCTGAGAAAAAAGTCAGAATTGTGAGATAAAAAGTCACATTTACCTTTTTTATTTATTTAGTGGTGGAAACAAGCTTCCATACGGTACTAATTTAGCTTCCTCACTCCACACAAACACTTACGCGCCTAATATTAGTGCACATTTATCAAGGTTAACGTTAACATTAGAGTGAGCGGCCTTGTAAAGTGGATGACGTTAGGCTACTAATTGCATGTTTGAAATAAATCGTATTTGAGGTCGCACATCACCTTTTTGTCGTCATTCTTTACCCTCTCGAAATGTTCCCATACTTTTGTATTTTCTGCCCAACATATTACTGCATTGGACCAGCTGTGCTAGCGATCTGTCACTGTGACTTTCCAATTCCTGTGGAGTTTTCTTTTTCTGTGACTAACCAACTGATTAAAATTTAATCGACAAAGCCTATTGTCCTAGACTAACGTTTAGTCAACTAAGAAAGAGCAGCCCTAGTGCTTAAAGGGTTAGTTCACCCAGAAATGACGTTCATCTTCCGAACACAAATTAAGATATTTTTGATGACATCCGAGAGCTGTCTGGCCTTCAATAGACCACTTTCAGAGCCCAGAAAGGTAGTAGACGTAGTTAAAATAGTCCATGTGACTACAGTGGTTCAACCTTAATGTTATGAAGCGACAAGAATACTTTTTGTGCACAAAAAACAAACAAAAATAACAACTTAATTCAACAATGTCATCTCTTCCATGTCAGTCTCTTATGCTTTTGACGTTGTAAATACAGTGCAGCTCGTATGGGTTCTAAGTCAGAACGCTGACTCATTATTGGCCGACGCTGTACATGTGAGCACCACGAAGTATGCGCATGATGCTGATGTGGAGCCGGCAAATACTGAGCTGGTGTTCAGACGTAAACGCGGAAGCGCTGCACCGTGTCTTCTATGTTAACGTGTAGGAGAATGACATGGAAGAAAAGAAATTGTTGAGAAAAATAAAAAATAAAAAATAAATTAAAAAATAAATAAACAAATAAATTTGTTTTGTTTTTGCTCACAAAAAAGTATTCTCATCGCTTCATAAAATTAAGTTTGAACCACTGCAGTCACGTTGACTTTTAACGATGTCTTTACTACCTTTCTGGACCTTGAAAGTGATGGTTAAATTGCTGTCTACTGATGAGAATATACCTCTCAGATTTCATCAAAAATATCTTAATTTGTGTTCCAAAGATGAACGGGTTTGGAACGACATGAGGGTGAGTAATTAATGACAGAAATTTCATTTTTGGGTGAACTAAGCTTTTAACATGCCATACGCAGACGTGAAACCCGTTCCGGACAGTTGAAGGAACCGTCACTGTCCCGATTGGGCCAGTGCTGCAGTGTCAGGAAAGTTTATCATTTGCACTTGTTTTTAATCCTTGCCAATTTAAACATTCAAGCCCAAGAAGACATGACAGAGAACTAAATTCAATACAAAATGTTCAAGAGTTACAAGTGGATGTTGTTTCTTTACAGAGCTCGCATTGAGGAGATGCAACAGAGACACTTGGAGGACTACAGGCCTCGACCACTCCCGCCAGCTCCAGCTGGTAAAACACCTTATACAGAGTCTGCATGAGCTAAAACATATGCATACTCTCTTTCCTTCATTTTGAAAATAGTCTTTGATTCACTGTCTACATGGCAAATGTAACAATTACCTCTTTTAATACTCTGTTGTATTACATGTTTGGGGTCTCAACTTGAAATTTCTGCTTTTGAAGCACCTTTCCCAGGGGCAGCCATGTTCAACCCAGCCCAGCCTCCATCTGCACGCAGAAGAGATGATGATCAGGACGAGCTTCCCGATTACCGCTGCCCCAAATGTATGTACAAGGCACCAGACATGGATACCCTGCAGATCCACGTCATGGACTGTATCCAGTGAGAGGAGGAGATGTACAGGTGTTTTCATGACACCTGAGTGAACTCTTAACAACAACAACAAAAAATGAGAAGAGAAAATCAAGAACATGCTAAAGACAAGAACTGTCTGAGGACTTTGAACATTTAATCCTGCTGCAGATTGACTTGAAGTAGACAGATGTTTAGCAGATGTTTTTATCATGTGGCTATAGAGCTGCCACCATGTTCCTGTACACTTAGTTTGTGTATCTCTTAAAAAAAAAAAAAAAAAGAAGCTCATCTGTACTGCCTTTCTGTGACAGCATAGTGTAATGTACTGCACGTGTGAATGTTCGTCTGCTTTATGTCTGCACACATCTGACAGTGACAATATTTCCTTTATACCTGTGGTATTTGTTTCTCTGGATGTATGCACTCTTGAGGATTGATGCCCGCCTGTGTTAATATTGTGTATTATCAGCCAAAGTGAATATGGAAAGAAAAGAAAAGAAACCTTTGTACAGACTATTGTTATGGAGAGATTTAATGAAATAAAGGTATGAATATAATGAGGAACTACTCTAAAAAGATTTTCTGTCACTTAAATGTATGAGAAACTCCATCAAAAGAAGGAAGAGTTGCTATAGGAGCTGAATAAGGCACTAGCCAAGATAGACTCGAGCAGTGGGAACCTCACAGTACAAAAGTAAATATTATTTTATGTTTTTTTAATAATAATAACACTGTCAATTAAAAAAATCAGCTGAATTAAATGCCAATTAATCCAGTTCAATAGCATGTATATTAAAGGGTTAATTCACCCAAAAATGAAAATAATGTCATTTATTACTCACCCTCATGCCGTTCCACACACGTAAGACCTTCATTCATCTTCGGAACACAAATTAAGATATTTTAGTTGAAATCCGATAGCTCCGTGAGGCCTCTATAGGGAGCAATGACACTTGCTCTCTCAAGATCCATAAAGGTACTAAAAACATATTTAAATCGGTTCATGTGAGTACAGTGGTTCAATATTAATATTATAAAGCGACGAGAATATTTTTGGAGCGCCAAAAAAACAAAATAAGGACTTATTTAGTGATGGCCGATTTCAAAACACTGCTTCAGGAAGATTCGGAGCACAAATGAATCAGTGTATCGAATCTGCTGTTCGGAGCGCCAAAGTCACGTGATTTCAGCCGTTGGCAGTTTGACACGCGATCTGAATCATGATTCGATACACTGATTCATTTGTGCTCCGAATCTTCCTGAAGCAGTGTGTTTTGAAATCAGCCCTCACTAAATAAGTCGCTATTTTGTTTTTTTCTTAGCTTTATTATATTAAGGTAGAACCACTGTGCTCACATGGACTGTTATAAATATGTTTTAGTACCTTATGGACCTTGAGAGGTTCGGTGGCTTTGTTCTCAATGCAGAACTCACTGAGCCATCGGATTTCATCAAAAATATCTTAATTTGAAGATGAACGAAGGTCTTACGGGTGTAGAACGACATGAGGGTGAGTAATAAATGACATTATTTTCATTTTTGGGTGAACTAACCCTTTTCAAGTGGTCAAATCTTTTGGGCCACTGTAGATGATCTCAAAATGATGAGCTGAGGCCCCCTGGTTGTGAACGGTTGTGAACCACAGTTCTAGACAAAAGACCTGCAGTACCGGCGGCTTTCACCAGAGGTCGCACTCGATATCATACACGTCATTCTTCCGTTGAGGTGACGTGTCTGTCTGTGTTTCATTGGGTGGAAGCTGGTGTCGGTCTCTTTCTCAGGTTTTGAGTGAGTTGAGGTGAATTCAACAGCCCAGGGATCAACATGATGCGAGTTATAACAGCTATTTTGGCTCTTTGTCTGAGCTTTTGTGCAGGTATTTTGCCATTTTCTTTTTATCAATTTTAGATATACAGCACCATTCATTCTCAGCTTTCAATTTTTCGTGTATTCGCTGACAAGGCTAACAAGAAGATGTCGCAAGCTAACTTGCATTGAATTGATTCCGTTTTTTATCACAGTTTCCATTATAAGTCTTTCTAACTAGCGTTTACTTGAATTCATTCAGCGACTAAACTTGTGACCGGTGTTTTCTCTCCTCAGCTGAGACTTGCACAGACCCAGTCATTTCTCCGTCTTCATACACGACCACAGACGCGCTCATCTCCTCCGAGACCGTGTTCATCGTTGAACTAAGTCTGGCCTGTGCAAACGGAGCTCAGGTTTGTGGACTAACGGTGCTTTCCATTCACATATATGCATGTTTCATTGGTACAGAAAAGTGGACTGACCCAGCTTGTTTTGTTTTTAGAGTGTTGCCCTCTATGCGGATGTCAATGGCAAACAGTTTCCTGTGACCAGAGGCCAAGATGTTGGCAAATACCAGGTAAGGTTACACAGGTTTTAAAGTGATGGTTTCAACAAAAATTCTGTCATTACTCTCATGTCATTCCAAACACACAAGACTTCCTTTCATCTTTGGAACACAAATGAAGATATTTTTAATAAACCCTGAGAGATTTCTGTCCTTCCACTAAAAATCTATTCAAAATGTTCAATCTCAGATGTGTGTAAGGCATTGCTTTATATGATAGATCGATTTAAAGGATTAGTTCACTTCAGAATAAAAATTTCCTGATAATTTACTCACCCCCATTTTTAGGTTTTTAGGAAAACATTCCAAGATTTTTCTTCATATAGTGGACTTCAACAGCTACCAGTCAGTTGAAGGTCCAAATTGCAGTTTCAGTGCAGCTTCAAAGAGCTCTACACAATCCCAGACGAGGAATAAAGGTCTTGTGTAGCGAAACGATTGGTCTTTTTCTAAAAAAAAAAATTTATATATTTTTCAATCCACAAACGCTCGTCTTACACTAGTTCTGCGATGCGGTGCAATCATCACATTGGAAAGGTCATGCGTGACATAGGCGGAAATACCGCGGTAGGGCAAAGAACTCCATCTCATTTTCTCCTCCAACTTCAAAATCGTCCTATATTGTTGTTTTACCTTTTTTTGTAAAGGCTGTTTGACTTAGTCTTTGCACATTCGCTTTATAAACACTTGCTCGGTACTTCCGCCTATGTCACGCGTGACCTTTCCAATGTGATGATTGCACCGCATCTCAGAACTAGTGCAAGATGAGCATTTGTGGATTAAAAAGTATATAAAATTTCTTTTTTTTAGAAAAAGACCAATCGTTTCACTAGATAAGTCCCTTATTCTTCGGCTGGGATTGTTTAAAGCCCTTTGAAGCTGCACTGAAACTGTAATTTGGACCTTCAAACCATTGGTAGCTGCTAAAGTCCACTATATGGAGAAAAATCCTGGAATGTTTTCCTCAAAAACCATAATTTCTTTTCAACTGAAAAAAAGAAAGACATAAACATCTCGGATGACACGGGGGTGAGTAAATGATCAGGAAATTTTAATTCTGAAGTGAACTTATCCTTTAATTTAGGCTTTTATTCTAATGTAAATATTGATCAGCGAATGTTCGTAAAGCACTCAAATATGGTAAGGGGAAGTTTAACCTTACTTGTTTGATGCGCAAGAACAAACCTCATTGGTTCTTGCACGTCAAGCAAGTATACTCGAGCTTCCGTTTACCATATTTAAAGGATTAGTCCACTTTTAAATATACTTTTCCTGATAAATTTACTCACCCCCATGTCATCCAAGATGTTCATGTCTGTCTTTTGTCAGTCGAAAAGAAATGAAGGTTTTTGAGGTTCCAGGTAGGGCTGGGCGATATATCGCATGCAATTGTCACGCGCATTTCGTCAGTAAAGCCGGTTCCCTGATTACCGCTAAATCGCCATCACCTGCTTTTAAATGAAGCGGCATTTAATAGACCGAGCCGTAGATCACTGATAAGCTACGCAATATCGCGTTCATTATCGCAGATGAATCGCCTTCGATAATGAACGCGATATTGCGTAGCTTATCAGTGAACTATGGCTCTGTTTATTAAATGCCGCTCCATTTGAAAGCAGGTGATGGCGATTAAGCGGCAATCAGGGAACCGGCTTTACTGACAAAATGCGCGTGACAATCGCATGCGATATATCGCCCCGCCCTAATTCCAGGATTATTCTCCTTACAGTGGATTTCAATGGCTACCAACAGATTGAAGGTCAAAATTGCAGTTTCAGTGCAGCTTCAAGGGCTTTGAACGATCCCAGATGAGAAATAAGGATCTTATCTAGTGAATCGATCGGTCATTTTCGAAAAAAAATACAACCGTTTATGCTTTATAAACAAAATATCGCCTTGAACGTACTTTCCGCTTCCGCATTCTTCATAACGCTTACGATGAATGTCCTACGCCTTCCCTATTCAAGTTACGGAAAAAAACGAAACTGGCACCGCGTTCGTTCCGTAAATGACCGATCGATTCACTAGATAAGATCCTTATTTCTCATCTGGGATCGTTCAAAGCCCTTGAAGCTGCACTGAAACTGCAATTTTGACCTTCAATCTGTTGGTAGCCATTGAAATCCACTGTAAGGAGAAAAATCCTGGAATGTTTTCCTCAAAAACCTTCATTTCTTTTCGACTGACGAAAGAAAGACATGAACATCTTGGATGACAGGGGGGTGAGTAAATTTATCAGGAAAAGTGTATTTAAAAGTGGACTAATCCTTTAAGTGTTCTGTGTATGTTTGCTTAATCAATGTTTATATGTGAATAAATACTAAATTAGTGTTAATTGTGTAAAAAATGTTCATCATATAAAGCAATCATGTCTCTTCAGATGACTTGGATTAAAAAACTCGATTCAGATGCATTTCTTTTACAATCTTTATATGAACTTTTTGAAGTGTCATCATAGACACTTAGGCGAATAGACTTAATAGACACTCAGTGGAAAGACCAAAATCTCTCAGATTTCATCAAAAATATCTTCATTTGTGTTTTGAAGATGAACAAAAATAAGGTCTTTTAACAAAACTGTAACATGTAAGATCCCTCTACATATGTAACCAACTGCTCCGTTTATTTATTTTTGTCCAGGTTTCATGGAGTGTTCCTCATAAGCAGGCCAGCTCTGGCACATATCAGGTCAAATTCTTTGACGAGGAGTCTTACAGCACTCTAAGAAAGGTTGGTAAAATTAAAGAATGATTGATTAAAAGTGTAGTTCACTTAAAAATTAAAATTCTCTAATTTACTTACCCTCATGTAATTTTAAACCTGTTTGACTTACTTTCTTCTGTGGAACATAAGATATTTTGAAGGGGGGGGTGTAAATAATGACAATGTTAATTAACTATCCCTTTAACATACTCGATGAGACTGTGTTCAATGGCGCTGATGAAAAATGTTAATGCTTTCAGGCTCAGAGAAACAATGAAGATGTTGATTCTATCAAGCCTTTGTTCTCTGTCAATGTGGATCACAGGGTGAGTATGCTTGCTAGTCTTCATTGACGACAGCTACCAATACCCCCACACAGGATCATTTTGCTACTACTTGTTTAGTTTCTATGATTTGTCTCTCTGTATGTTCATTAACCAATATATGTATGAATTGCAGGGTGCATGGAGTGGTCCCTGGGTGTCCACGGAGGTCTTGGCTGCTCTGATTGGCATTGTGGTCTACTACCTGGCCTACAGCACCAAAAGTGCTATCCAAGCTTGAGATGAGAAGAAAAGTCCATTTTCCACCATACTGGTCACACTGATCTTCAGGCATTCCTCATTCTGCCATTTTAATATGCAGAGTTTAGTGCCATGGACACCTTGGCTGAAACAAGAGATTGGTTTGTTGTAGAGCTTGAGTGAAAGTATCGGTATGAACAATAATTATATCAGCCAAAGTGGTGTTTTTTTTTTTTTTCCTAACAGACACTGTCAAGAATAAGACTTAATATTTTTCATCTATGCTATCAATATTAAACCTCAAAGGTCAAAAACTGAGGTGATTTATCTGTGACGCATCATCATAGTCCAGTTCTGTATTTTGAAATGTCTCAAATATCAATGAAATTCATTGAATATGGGAATAAACAACTTTTCTGAAAGTTTTCCTGAGTCATTTAATTTTTGATGAACTTTATTTTAAAACTTTTACCCCATTAATATTGAGACATCAGATACCAGATACTATATATTACACACACACATTATTTATTTATTTATATATATATATATATATATATATATTTTGTACCCCTTAATTTTTTCGTATTTTACGTTGCTGCCTTCTGTTAAACTACTTTAAATTACTATTTTTTCACATCAATGTACACTCCATACACCATAATGACAAACAAAAAAATTGATTTGTGACAACTTGTAATAATAATAACATTTTGTATAGCGCTTTTAAAAGTCATTTCTCAAAGTGCTTTACATAAGTAAAATTAAGATACATAAAATAAGCGAAATAAAAACACATTACTAAAGGGGGGATAAACAAATAAACAATGGGGGGGGGGGAATAAAAAAAAAAAAAATACATAAAATACATCACATGACAACCACAAGAATCACTTTTTCACCCAAATGCTTCCCTAAAATAATGAGTTTTAAGGGATGATTTAAACATTTTTAGGGATGCTGCATTTCTAATCTCGGAAGGCAGAGAATTCCATAACTTTGGGGCAACTGAAGAGAATGCCCTATCACCCATTGTTCTTAACTGTGTTACCGGAACAACTAAAAGACCAGCATCAGCCGAACGAAGATCACGTGTCGGAATGTAGGGTATTAAAAACTCAGTAAGATATTGAGGAGCAAGTCCATTTAATGCCTTGTAGGTTAACATAAGAATTTTAAAATCAATACGAAATTTGACAGGGAGCCAATGCAAGGTCTCTAAAATAGGTGTTATATGATCTCTTTGTCTTGTCCTAGTCAAAATACGCGCAGCAGAGTTTTGAACCCACTGTAGTTTGTTCAAAGTAGATTTTGATGCTCCTGCTAACAAGGCATTACAATAATCAATTCTAGAGAAAACCAGGGTATTAACAAATTTTTCAGCTACAGGAAAACTCAGCATGGATCATAATCTGGATATATTTCTGAGATGAAAAAAAGAAACTTTAACAGTATTTCGTATGTGAAGATCAAATGTTAAATTGGAATCAAATATTACTCCCAAGTTTTTTAATTTGTTTTGGAACTGAATAACAGGCATCCACATGTAAAGCTACAGGTTCCACTCTACATAACCGGTGAGGCAAACCAATGAGCATCACTTCAGTCTTATCACTATTTAGACAGGAAATTAACAGACATCCATTTTTTGATTTCTGTGATACAGTTAGAAAGAAATGAAACAGCCGCATTTACATCAGGTTTTGAGTGAATGTATATCTGGGTGTCATCAGCATAAAAATGAAAGTCAAGACCAAGAGACCTCAAGATTTGGCCAAGAGGTAAAATATAAAGACTAAAAAGTAGAGGGCCTAAAATTGAACCCTGAGGTACACCATATTTTACCACACCAACCTCAGATCTACAGCCACCCAACACAACGAATTGTTTGCGATCTGAGGGATAAGACTTAAACCAGCTCAAAGCAGAGTCAGATACACCAAAGACAGACTCTAGGTGGGTGAGTAAGGTACAATGATCAATAGTGTCAAATGCTGCACTGAGATCAAGCAGAATCAGTATTGATAAGCATCCAGAATCGGAAGCCATCAATAAGTCATTTGTGACTTAAGTGACTAATGCTGTCTCAGTGCTATGCATTTTTCGGAAGCCAGATTGAAGAGGCTCAAAGGTTGTTTACAGACAGATAACAAGGACTCTTCCTAGAGTGCCAAACTGGGCAATCGATGAAGAAGGGCCTTGGTTAGAGTCATGACCAAGAGGCTGATGGTTACTCTTGTTGAGCTCCATAATCATATGTAGATGGGATTAACTTACAGAAGGACAAACATCACTGCAACACTCTATTTATCTGGGCTTTATGGCAGAGTGGCCAGACTCAAGCCTCTCCTCAGTGAAGACACATGAAAACACACTTGGAATTTGCAAAAAAGCACCTAAAGGATTTTTTAGTCTGATGAACCTCAGGTCCAAGCATCATGTATGGAGGAAACCAGGCACTGCTCATCACCTGCACAAAACCATCCCTAGAGGAAAGTGTGGTGGTAGCAGCATCATGCTGTGGGGGTGTTCTTCATTGGCAGGGACTGGGAGATAGTCAGAATAGAAGGAAAGCTCAGTGCGGCAAAATATGGAGTTAATGAAAACCTAGTCCAGAGCATTCAGAACCTTGGACAGGGCAGAAGATTCACCTTCCATGACCTTAAGCACACAGCTAATATTTTTGCAAGGCACCACTGTTCATACATAGATATATTCACTACCTGTTTTCAGTATTTTAGATATTTTTAAGGAAGCAAATGAAACCAGGTCATAATTTGCTTTGAGCACATCTGGGACTGTGCATATTTGCATTAATTCTACCGTCTGATGCACCTTTATGGCAGAACCAGAACAGGCGGAGCTCAAGATAGCAGATTGGGCGACCTTTATTTTTGAGGGGGGTGAAGTGTGACCAGTCAAATTAAAAATATGCTAGCGATAGTTCCGTTTGGTGCAAGATTGATTTTCCTACCCTGTCTTTCTCGTTTTAAGTATATTCTAGCAATAATTTGTCTGTCAGCGACGAATTCTCTTACTTGTGCCATAAAGTGGCAATCAGCTCCCCTCTGCAGGATGAGTTGGTTCAGTCCGCGTGCGCGCCGCGTCCATACTCGTTTCTATGACCAAGCGTGTACATAAAACACGCCGTGTTTCTGTTAGCCATTTATCCTTTGAGACGACTCATATTTCCCCCCACTTCCCCGTGTTTCACAGTCTGAATGAGGAATAAATACAATTCAGTATAGCCATGTCAGTTTCCGAGCCACCGTCAGTGGACTCTGGCGGAACGGGAGGGTATGGAGCCTTTTACCCGGCGGGATACCAGGCGTTGAACCCGGAGGAGCGCGGCCTAGACCGCGGCTTCCGACTCACGGCCTTTTCCGATATGAAAGGATGAGGGTGTAAAGTCCCGCAGGAGACTCTGCTCAAACTCCTGCAGGGACTAGAGCCTGACCGCCCGCCCGGAGAGGACGGCGGCTCGGGTACGGGTGTTGGAGACGAGACCGCTGACTTCGGCCAACTTGTTTCAGTTCCACAGGGTCCTCGACTAGGTAAGTATGAGCGCGCGCTGACCTGTCACACCAATGCTGTCAAAAAGCGAGCACTGATTCGTGAATCTATCGTTCTATTGAGTCGGATCTTTTCAATGAATCGGTTAAACGGTTCCCAAAATAAACCAGAGTTTGTTGTTGCTGATAGCAGGAGCATTTGAAGTAACAGAGGGTTTGACTGACAGGGCGAAAAGTAAGTTACTTAAAATAGTCAAATAGCATTTTTTTATTATACCAATAAAACGTACTGGAAATATATTTCTGACTTATTTAATATAATTTAAACAATAAACACTCGTATTAATGGAAAAACCTTAATAAGCAGCAATATGTTGTCTACTTATGACTATCTGGATGTAAAAAAAACAAAAAACAAACCACTGAATCAGTTATGTGAACTGGTTCGTAGAAACGAATGGCTTAAAAGAACCGATTCGCGGAAATGAGTCAGACTTCCCTATCATTGCGTTCAAACTGATCAAATGAAAGCGCTAATGTTATCTGTGCAGATAGACCGGTTTAACACTAACAGCAGTTTGATAGTTTACCAACCGGTTTTGCAAAGAAATTCTTTTTATTGCGACGATTTTTGCTGTAAAGCTTTGGGTTTGATTATTTATATATATTTTATTATAATTTATGTATTATAATTTATTCATACACCTTGAACATGTCATTCATTAATACAGTTTATTCACTATAGTTTAAAAAAGGTAATAAAATAAGACAAGAACCCAGAGTAAGAGATAATTAAGAAAAAATGTATCTTAATTATGTCAGATAACACTTAAGCAAAACATGGTCAGGTCAAAGTGTCTAAATAATTTTTTGTTCCAAATTTTTATCATTTTTACTGGTAGTCCACTGTATGAAGAATTTTTGGGTGTAATATATAATATGTAACAGTTTACTTTATTTTGCTATCATCACTTTACATAAATGAACCATAGTGTCCTGCACCCACTAGTAAAATATATCAAAAATAACTGAATAATTTTTGGTTTGACTAATATATATATATATATATATATATATATATATATATATATATATATATATATATATATATATATATATATATATATATATATATATATATATATATATATTCTGGCTTAACCTTTGGCTTATATTCTGTTAATTAAAAACTACTGGGAAGCATAATGCAATCATTTGAAAGGGATGTGAACTATGGACCCAGGTTTTGCCAAGTTAATGCCTGCCACTGAAAAATAGATCACAAGTAATCCTGCAAAAATGCTTCTTACCGTTGCAAACTGAATGATTTTATAAAGATTTAAGTCCCCATAGTATATGATTAGTCAAAGCTTCTATAAATATGCATGCATGCACATTGCACATGAATTTACTGAGAGTGAAAAATGATTTCACCTGTTCTTTCTTGACTGCAGGTATTGGAATGGACTCATGTGTGATCCCTCTGAGGCATGGAGGTCTGTCCCTGGTTCAAACCACAGATTTCTTCTATCCTTTAGTGGAGGATCCTTACATGATGGTGGGTGAAATCTATAAATGTTGCAGAAAAGTTAGCATGCACCTCACAAATAAGTGGAACTCACGTCCATTCTTTTACAGGGACGAATTGCCTGTGCAAATGTTCTTAGTGATCTGTACGCCATGGGCATCACAGAGTGTGACAATATGCTCATGCTTCTCAGCGTCAGTCAAAAGATGAATGAGAAGGTGAGCTGGAATCTCTGCTTTCGTTCTCTGTTGTATAATTTTTGGTTTTACATTTTTAAAGCTGATGCAAAAATGTACATTTTAATATATGAACTTCAGATGTTTACTACATTTTTGCATGATGTATTTGCAATATAGTATTTGTATTTGGTTCATTTTATTTGTTGATGTTTTCTCAGGAGAGAGAGCAGGTGATGCCTTTAATGATGAAGGGCTTCCGTGATGCTGCGGAGGAGGGCGGGACTTCAGTAACCGGGGGACAAACGGTCATCAATCCCTGGATCATCATTGGGGGCGTGGCCTCTGTTGTGTGCCAGCCCAACGATTTCATCATGTGAGCGTTTCTGTCTAGTTTCTCATGAATCAAAAGACTGTGCACTTGCATCTGAATGATCCAGTTTTTTCCTAAACAAACATTCACCAAGGAAGTATTCATTGTCTGACTCTTCACAGTTTAAATGCTCACATATGTCTATGTATATATGCAGGCCTGACAGTGCTGTACCTGGAGATGTGTTAGTTCTCACTAAACCTTTGGGAACTCAAGTAGCAGTGAATGCCCATCAGTGGCTGGATATAGTGAGTACACATTTTTATCTTTGGAATGATTGCTTGTGTGGTTCTTTCCTCTCTTCCCCCTTTTTTGTAGAAGTTATAAAGTGATGACAATCTCATCTCATTTCTCTCTGTATCTCTTTTACCTTTATGCTTAATTCCTTCAGCCTGAGAAATGGAATAAGATAAAGTTGGTGATTTCCAAGGAGGAGGTGGAGCAAGCTTATCAGGAGGCTATGCTCAATATGGCCACCCTCAATCGCACTGGTATGTCATTTCATAAGCACTCTTAGCATGGATTATTTTTAACAATGGGGCCAATATTCATTACACCCAACTCCTAGTTTTGCAACTTTTCACTAGATGGCCTATATGCATACTTTTGAATGATGAGGGAAAGAAAGAAAAAATAAAATCTCTTTTGCAGTACTACTAAAGAAAGATAAATTCATTGCTTAATTTAATTTCTATAAGAACTCTTTAGTTATATACTCTACCATTTAACAGTTTAGGGTCAGTAAGATCACAATTTCCAAGAAAGTATGAAGCTGCACAACTGTTTTTAACACTGATAATAAGAAATGTATCTTTAGCAGTAAATCAGCATATTAGAATGATTTTTGAAGGATCATGTGACACTGAAGACTGAAGTAATGATGCTGAAAATTCAGCTTTGTTCAATATTGAGATCATGAGTCTCCCATGAACAGGAAACTAAACAAAACATGTAATTTACTAGCGGTTCTGAAAATTGTTAATTGCTGCAGTCTATTTAAATTCTTTTTTTATTTATTTGAATATTTTTTTTTTTTTTTTTTAATCGTTTTGAATTAATGAATTCAATGATTCTCTCATAAATATTTCATCTGTTTCATTACTGGATGAATCAGCTTTTTTGAACAAATCCCTTGAATGAATGATTCAATTACACAATTTTAAGTCACTTGTAACAATGTAATTGATACAATCGCTATTTTAAAAGGTGATTTACTCTATTTTGATAGCTTCATTTGACATCACTGTTTATATCCGAACTATAAACTTTTATTCCAGTACTTCTGTGATAATTTGAATATTTGTAACACAGAAATGGTATTACTGTGTGGCTGAAGACAGTTTGTGAAGCTGTTTCATACCTATGCATGACAACTGCTTTCTCTGGCTCAACGGCAGAGCAAACGCAGATTTGAATGTTACAGTGTGATTTTGTCAAAGGGTTAATGGACAGGTGAATCAATGTAATTTAGGAGAGATCGCATGGTTGTTTGAATCGAGATTGCGATATTTTAACGATTAATCGTGCAGTTCTACTTTGCCATCACAGGAATAAATTGCATTTTAAAATATATTTCAATATAAAACAGTTAAAGTATAATAATATTTCATAATTTTACTGCTTTTACTATATTTTTGATAAAATAAATGCAGCCTTAATGAGCACAATAGACTTTCAAAAACATTAACTAAATCTTACTGTTCTTAAACTTTTGAACAGTAGTGTATAAGGTAATTTCAGCAGTTTAAGTGATTTTAAGGGTAAATACAACAGATTTTAGATTGTTTTAAAATTCAGTTTTTTTTCTCTCTCTCTCCAGCTGCAGCCTTAATGCACAAATTTAATGCACATGCTGCCACGGACATAACAGGCTTTGGGATCATAGGTCATGCACGGAATCTCGCCCAGCAGCAGAGAAATGACGTTGCCTTTGTCATACACAACCTTCCCATTATCTCCAAAATGGCCGCAATCAGCAAAGCTGGTGGCAACCTGTTTGGCCTCTTGCAGGGCACCTCTTCTGAAACATCAGGTGAGAGTCACAGCTCTCAACACAATCAAACACAATCTTTTAATGTTCACTAATAATGATAACTTTGCAATTACACTGAAACCTGAAATGGGCTTAACATAATCAGTGTTTCTCCATAAATAAAGATTATATTCAGGTCAAGTATTGTAACAAAAAGCATTTCATCCATCATTCTGCCTGCATCATCCCAACTGACAATTTATATTCAAAGTGAGAAAAGTAATGTTCAAAGATTTGTATCTTTTATCTTCTATACGTGTTGTAATCAGTAGTAATAAATTAATTGTAAATTAAATTCATACTAAACAGCCTAAATGTGTTAAAATACAGTTGACTATCAATATTAATAGTCACATTTGTTCAGTTAAATTCAATAGAAATAAATGCACATGATATTCAAGGTCCTCCACAGGATTTTACAGTATTAACATTCATTAATCAATTAATCTATTCCTGTAAATAGACATTCCTGGTCAGTAGAGATTTCTACAAGCTCTTAGGTAGATAAAAATCTCTTTTCCTGCCTCTCTCAGGTGGTCTGTTGATCTGCTTGCCACGGGAGCAGGCTGCCCGGTTTTGCGCCGAGATGAAATCCAGTCGTATGGGTTTGTCGGGAGCAGTGGGGCAGGATGGAGGGGTGGGCGATGGGCAACAGGCTTGGATCATTGGCATCGTGGAGAAGGGCAATCGCTGCGCCCGTATCATCGACAAACCTCGGATCATAGAGGTCCCGTACCGTGGCTCTGTGGTCAGCGTGCAGGAGGGGAGCAACAATAATGCCAGTCCTCCTGAGGTGCAGCAGACGTAACAACTCCACTACGCCACGCAGGGTCTCTCAGTGATCATTACTCTTTACCCTTGACCCTCACTATGTCCTCGTTGGAAATGATAGATTTGAATGTGTGCTCATAACAGACATGGTGTTTGTGAAGGACGGAGTATGTGTGGTTACTCTTGCTGTCCATTCCGTCCCCCTGTTCAACCAAAGGGTTGAGAGCAACAGACCAAAAATATTTTAAATGACCTGGTGGGAGATGGAATGGACAACAAGCAAACATATTTTCATCTCTCGTTCTCTTCTCCAACTCATTCTTTCAAACACACACACATTTTCCTGGTTTAGCTATTTTTCAATGTTTATCAACTATTCTTAAAAAGGATAGCTCACCCAAACCATTAAAATATAACTTTAGTAATTAACACTTATGTTGCTTTAAATCTGTATGCTGCTATATGTTCATTTTTATTTTATTTTTGTTTTTGAGAAACGCAAAAGGAGGAATTTCAGGCAGACAATTTTCTATAAAACATCATGAAAGTGGTCCTTTTTTATTTTGAAGCCACTGCAAAAAGTGATTTTTTTTTCTTACTCAGTATTTGTCTTATTTTCCAGTACAAATATCTAATCATTCTTAAATGAAGAAACATTTTCTTGAGAAGCAAAATGCAATCTTGTTTATGAAAAAATGTATCAAAATGAAATGAATTTATGCTTAAAACAAAAATAAATGTTAATGGGGTAAGAAAAATAACCTTTTTTTCCCCTTTGAAATAAGTGTAGTTTGCCAATATATTTTTCTTGCTTTAAGTTTGAACCCACTTAATTTTGATACATTTTTTCAGAAAACAAGACACAAAATCTTATCTTTGTGCTTCTTAAGTCAATGTATGAATGCTTAGATATTTGTCTGGAAAGATTTTCTGAGTAAGAAACTAAACAGACAAAAGTTAACTTGAGGAAGTGAGTAATTGTAGTTATATGGGAAAAGGCTCATAATTCTGCTTTTGCGTTCCTCTGAAAACGGCATACAGGATTGGAGCATAAGGGTGATTAATTAATGACATAAAATTGGCTTTTTTTTTTTTTTTTTTAGTGAACTATTCCTTTTTGTAGAAAATGTTTGACTGAAAATATTTTTTGAAACTACTTTTTTTGTTGTTGTTGTTGCAGAAATGAGTTTGAAACCATATTCAGAGCTTAATTATTTCTGCTTGATGAGGTGGAGTCTTTGAGACCTCACACTAAAATGAAGCCGGGTTTACTAAGAAAACATTCCAATGAGTTCCTGATCAATCAGACGCTTTGAATAGCAAATATCCTAAATGACAATCAAACGTGTTTTCTTTCAAGCCATTCGACAAACTCGTGTCAAAGTTAAACACACTCACACCAATGTATACTGGGGCCTGAGTAATCATAAATGTTGGCTTAATTAAGATATTTAATGGTACAATCAATATTTATTTTGTCAAAGATTTAAATGCAGTTATCCAAATTTCAAGTGTTTTTTAGGTGGTGTTTATCTTCTACTGTTCCAATCAGTCTAATTCATGCACCTGTTTTAATAGGACATTCTTGTAACATTGACATTCGTCTGGTAAAATTAGGTTATAATGTTCTTTCTTGTTGGTCGTTTTCATGAATAGAGTGACCTTTCGCCAGTTAAAGTAGGTTAGACCGTTTATTCATTCATAAAAATATGGACAACATGTGTCATGGTCTTAAGGGCAGCAGTTAATTATGAATGATTGTGGTGAGACATATGGATGATCTTTTTCTTCTCTCATTAAGTCTGTTGATTTTGAACAGAAGATAAGGTAGTCTGGTTCTCCCTCTTGTATCTGAGAAAGGGTTGAGCAGCTTTCTCCGGTCCAGCGGGTGAGCCCAGAATGCCAGTTGTGCCATTTGAATGGCTGGGACAGAACAGCAGTGTCCACAGTCCTCTTTATGACACCTCTCTCTTTAACCCCAGCTCATGGGACAGGTGAGGTTGATGTTAGATAGGAAGGGATAGGCTTGATCTGCCATGTCCATTCACCAGGCACTGGTTTTGTCATTCATTAAACCATTGAGACTCAATAAACTTGTAATTTCTCTAAACTGGCTCTATTATTCATTGAAGCTCGAAGCTTGTTTGATGGTATAGATGTGTTGTATGTCGTTCACCACAATGTGTCAGCAGAGTGCAACACTATAAGATGGAAGCGCTCTGTTGTCTTTATGTATTGGCTTGTCTCAACATCATGTCATGCTGCTTCAGTTTACCTCTTTTTAAACTCAAATGCAGTAATTGATAGCTGGATTTAGTGTTTGATAAACAGCATTTTTTAAGTGTATAGCAAATTTTTTTTTGAGCAAGGGGGAAACTGAAAAAGAACGAATGAACATAGTGTTCAGAAATGTGCATGATCAGAAACAGATTTTTTTATTTTTTTTTCATCTTCTGCCAGTAGACAGATGTAGGTTGAAACATTTTTGACTTTCATAAAATTTGAGATAATATGAAAAAAGAGTTAATTTGACCAGAAAGTAAACATCACTTGACTTCTATCTTAAATTACATTTGCTTTTAGGTCCATGCAGAGAAAAGCAGAGTGCTGGAGAATACATTGTATCCATAAAGAGAAAAACGTCTTAATTTTTCATCTATCCCTCATAATAATAAGAGACTGTTCCAATGCTTTAGTATCAGCTTGATGTGAAAGCATATAGTAATTTGTGAAGGCAGAGTTCTTCCCATTTCTACCCTGTCCTTTTCACCTTTAGGTTTTGTCTTCTCTTCTTGTTCTTCTTTTCCACTCTTCTTACCTGAATTAGCAATTAGACCATTATAGATAATCATATCTCTTTTTATCAACCTTAAACATTTTGTTTACCAGCTCTTTTCCTGCTATCATCTGGTTTGCTCTTGATTAGCAGAGGAAGAGATTCATAATCGCTCACTGTGAGCATATTTTCTTTTTCCTTCTCAAATTCTGCAACCCCTCTTTTCTCTTATATAATGCCCTTTTTGGTACAGAGTCTGATCGCAGTGAGGAAATAGTTTAACAGCTTCTGATTCCACTCATTTTCTGTTCACTGACTCTGACGCCGTGCCCAGTTTTAACCTTGATGGACTAGTTGTTGCACTGTCCATTGAATCTCTCTGTACAGCAGAGCATTGTGTGTTTGTGCTAATTTTTGTGTTATGATTAGGGAATATTAATTTTAAAAGTTTCCCTGCTGTTGGATTTATGCCATCGCAGCTAAATCTTCAGCCCCACAGCAAAACAAATCTTATTTTACCTGAGTTGAATGTGAATTGGCAGTCTGTAATTAACACGATGCAATAAAACACGGTACACTGCAAGATAATGCCAGGAAACATCTTACAGTTGCATGCATAAACAAACATACAACAAGACAAGTGTAGTTGGAAAAACAAACAAATGACTGATAATTTTGACTTTCATTCTCATAATGTAATTATGATTTACCAAACTATATTTATGAGCCAGTTTGTCCCAACGTGCCTCAAGGCCATCACCATCATCCCCGTGCTGAAGAAGTCCACAATGTCCAGCCTCAATTACTACTGGCCCGTTACACTCAAACCCATCATTATGAAGTGCTTTGAGAGGCTTGTCATGAGGCACATCAAGATCTTGCTGCCCCCTACACCTACAGTTTGCATAAAGCTCAACAGATGACACCATTGCCACCACCTTCCACCTAGCTCTCACCTACCTGGACAAAAGATGTAAGAATGCAGTTCATAGACTTCAGTTCAGCATTCATCACAATTATTCCTCAGCACCTGATTGGAAAGCTGACCCTGCTTGGCCTGAATCCCTCCCTCTGCAACCGGATCCTGACTTCAGACAGTCCAGATTGGGAACAACTTTTCCAGCACACTGAGCACAGGAGCCCCCCACGGCTATGTGCTTAGTCCATTGCTATTCACTCTGTTGGCTCACAACTGTGCAGCAATGCACATCTCAAACCACATCATCAAATTTGCTGATGAGACCCACCATGGTCATGTCATCTGCGAAGACGATGAGTTGGCATACAGAGAGGAGATGCTTCGGCTACCGGACTGGTGCAAAGTCAACAGCCTGTCCCTTGACGTGAACAAAATGAAACCAACCACTCTCTGCTTGGTGTCCACTTGGCGGAGAACCTCACCTGATCTCTCAACACTAGCTCCATAGTGAAGAAAGCCCAGCACTGTCTCTACTTTCTACCAAGGCTGAAGAAAGCCTATCTCCCACCCCCATCCTTACCACATTTTACAGAGGGACCGTTGAGAGCATTCTGAGCAGCTGCATCACTGTCTGGTTCGGGAATTGCACCATCTCAGATCACAAGACCCTACAGCGGACAGTGAGGACAGCTGAGAAGATCATCTGGGTCTCTCTTCCCTCCATCACAGACATTTACACCACACACTGTATCCCCAAAGCTATCTCTACTGCAAACGATCCCTCACACCAACTCTTCACCCTCTTCCTCAACTCCATGTGACTGGCCTGACAACTCCGCTCACACGCATGAACTTAATCTCTGAACATGAACTCGCAAACTTTACACACTAAAAAAAACTCCCCACTACCGTGCCTTAGTACAGTGCCCTGTTCTATGTAAAATTTGTACTGTCTCATGCTGTTTGCACTGTTTACTCATGCACACATGCAGTTTATGTAGTCTAGTCTGTGTTTACATGTTCAATTCTTAGTTTAGTTCTTATTTTAAGTTCCTTTTTATTTAACTCTTTTGCTTAGTCTATTTAATATAATTTAATTAACAGTTTAGTTTTGTAGTACTGTGTCTGGTGCTTGTCTTATGTAGCACCATGGTCCTGGAATAACGGCACTTCTTTTCACTGTGTGCAGGCTGTATAGAGCTGAAATGATAATAAAGCTATTCTGACTCTTATGAATAGTTCAAAAATGTTAAGTTACAGTCTGAAATGCCGAACTGTACAATTTAAAGGGTTAGTTCACCCAAAAATGAAAATTCTGTCATTTATTACTTACCCTCATGCCGTTCCACACCCGTAAGACCCGTTAATCTTCAGAACACAAATTAAGATATTTTAGTTGAAAATAAAGGGAGCAATGGACACTTTCTCTCTCAAGATCCATAAAGGTACTAATAACATATTTAAATCGGTTCATGTGAGTACAGTGGTTCAATATTAATATTATAAAGCGACGAGAATATTTTTGGAGCGCCAAAAAAACAAAATAACGACTTATTTAGTAATGGCCGATTTCAAAACACCGCTTCAGGAAGCATCGGAGCACAGATGAATCAGTGTGTCGAATCTGCTGGTCGGAGCGCCAAAATCACGTGATTTCAGCCGTTGGCAGTTTGACACGCGATCTGAATCATGATTCGACACACTGATTCATTGTGCTCCGAAGCTTCCTGAAACAGTGTTTTGAAATCGGACATCACTAAATAAGTCGCTATTTTGTTTTTTTGGCGCCACAAAAATATTCTCGTCGCTTTATAATATTAATATTGAACCACTGTACTCACATGAACCGATTTAAATATGTTTTTATATACCTTTATGGATCTTGAGAGAGGAAGTGTCCATTGCTCCTTATGGAGGCCTTACGGAGCTATCGGATTTCAACTAAAATATCTTAATTTGTGTTCTGAAGATTAACGAAGGTCTTACGGCTGTGCAACGGCATGAGGGTAAGTAATAATGACAGAATTTTCATTTTTGGGTGAACTAACCCTTCATTATCATTAGTACAGCTAGATTATTTCTTAGGTCAGCAAAGTACACTTTATAACTGAAAGATATGCAAATTAAGTTTGGTTAGCAATAACAGCGAGCTTGAAAAAATGGGCTGAGAGATATTCATTTTTGAGTTGTGTAGCCTACAGATAGCATGAGCCCCAGAGGATCTGCATAGATGAACCACAACGACTGCCTCTTATACAAGTGCATTTTTGCAAAATGCAAAAATCTCCAAAAATATCCTTTGCAGCTGTTCTCAGATCTCCATTTCTAGACATGAAGACTGAGTGGTGGTGTAACAGTCAAAAAGATTCATCTTTTTCAGTAACGTTAGGGGTTTTATCTTGTCAACAAGGGAAGGCGAGATAGCATATATGCTATATATATAAAAAAAAAAAAAAATCTAAGAAAGAAATTAATTTTATTCAGTAAGACTGCAGCAATTTAATCAAAAGTGATGATAAAGACATTTGTAACGTTACAAGAGATTTTATATTTGTGACCCTGGACCACAAAACCAGTCATAAGTAACATGGGTATATTTGTAGCAATAGCCAACAATACATTGTATGAGTCAAAATTATCGATTTTTCTTTTATGCCAAAAATCATTAGGATGTTAAGTAAAGATCATGTTCCATAAAGATATTTTGTAAATTTCCTACCATAAATATATAAAAAAATTATTTTTGTGAGTGGATATGCATTGCTAAGACTTCATTTGGACAACTTTAAAGGCGATTTATCCAAATATCCTAGCCTATGTCCTATCCAATGACCAATGTCCTATCCTAGCAAACCATACATCAATGGAAAGCTTATTTATTCAGCTTTCAGATGATGTATAAATCTCAATTTCAAAAAATTGACCCATATGAAGTGCTCCAGGGTCACATTTTAAATAAATGCTGTTCTTCTGGGCTTCTATTCATCAAAAAGTCCTGAAAAAATATTAAAATATTAAAAAAATATTAAGCATCACAGCTGTTTTCAGCATAATAATAAATCATTATGCACCAAATCAGCATATCTGAATCACTTCTAAAGGATCTGAAGATGTAGATCTATTTTATTTATTTATTTTTTTGATCAAATTAACCTAGCTTTGGTGAGCATAAGAGAGAGAAAAATCCTACTGAACCCAAACCTTTGAACGGTATAGTGTGTATTTATAGAATTGAATACTGTATACAGTGCTATCCAGTAAACTGTGCTGGTATTCCATTCCGATCATATCCAGTTTCTATCTATTTCACTCTATCCTCTCTTGGTATCCCATGTGACCCTTTAAGAGCAGACCCCACATGCTTGAATAACCAGTTAACAGGGTTTAGCATGCATGTAAGAACGTGGTGTGCATTACAGTTATACTTTTCTTTCTAAGTGGGCTCTGACGGTGATGATCACATCAGCTATGTAGAGGTGTCTTGCGGTAGCACTCAAACTGAGATTTCAGATTAAGAGAGAAACTGTAATATACACGTCTATTTAAACTGGTAAATTTCCCCTTAAAGCACAGGTTGCTCTTCTATACAGTCATCCTGAGAAGTATGGTTTTCTCATCTGTGATGCAGAGGCAAAAGTAGACTGTCATGTTTTTGTGAAGTTCCTTTGCATAAAGGAAAGAGACAGGTACATGCAGCCACCACTTTTGACCCCAGGCATTGCACCCGTCTGCCTGTCATCTCCTAGTCAGCAGAGGCAGGGTAGACCGAAAGCAAATACACAAGCATATGGTTGTACTGGAAATCCATATCTAATGCATTCTGTTTTTGAGCTCTATTGTTTCATAAGCCCCTCCAACAACACAGGGCTGTTCACATGCCACAAAACATCTAGTATGAGTAGCAGTAGAGGCTACCATGAGAGGCAGATAGACTATCTAAAGTCAATTCTCATAAAATTATAGCAGTGCAACTTATTTCAAATAATGTTTGCAATGTATTTGCTCTTCTTATTTGTGTCCTTATCTCAAGTTTAATTCACCAAGCAAGTCCACTCCGTAGTACTATTATGGAGTAAATTACTCTTGGTTGACTGTGAATAGAGTATTTCTTCAATGGTGTAAGTGATTGAAAACATTTTTGAAAAACATTTTCTAATCATTTTCCATTTGTATATAAACCAGTGCAACAAAATAAAAAAAACATTGCCTTCACAATTGGTCAAAAACACATATATACAAGTTACCTTGTAAAGATGAAGCAATTAAGAAGGACACAAATAAAGAACAACAAAGTAAAGTAATATAAAAATAATTTATTACACTGTCAATCATATTTTAGGTACTGCATGTATCAAATATGTGATTTAATGATTATTCATCATTATTCATTGAGGATAACAAAAAGGTCACTAGCTGTTAGTTTTCCAATATGATTACTATTCTTACTAATATCTAATAGTTAATAGTTTAATCAAGGTCATTGATATACTGTTAGACAATATATATCATTGAAATCAAAAATGATTGAAATTTGAAAATGTATTATTTTCCCCATTTAACAGAAAGGAACTGGTAACAAATAATATCATTTCCATGAACAATCCTTTTGTCAACAAGCACGAAACATGACAGGCCAATATATTTGAAAACTACCAAAAAGTGTTCCTAAAATGGGAGTTCCTCTTTTCTTAAGCTGTATAGATGCTTGAAGTGTTTCTAATAATAACTTGCAGGGGTGAGATTAGCACTCAAACTATTTCTAGAACTACTACAATACTACTGAATTCCTAATTGCACTAACCAAGTACCTCAAGAATCTGTGCGTTACAGACATACATGTACATATGCATATAATATTTTTTTTATATAATAAGGCGCTTAATTTGCAGTGTAGTATTTCTTTTCTTAAAGGATTAGTTCACTTTCAAATGAAAATTACCCCAAGTTTTACTCACCCTCAAGCCATCCTAGGTGTATATGACATTCGTCTGTCTGATGAACACATTCAGAGAAATATTAATAATGACACGTTTGAGCTTTATAATGCAGTGTGCTTGATCAACGAGTATGAGCTGAAGAAAGACAACTTACTATTTCGGTCATGCATGATTTATAAATCAAGTGAACAAAATAGTAAATCGTGCGCACGATTTAGGCCTTCACCTTCCCTATTCAACTTACAGAAAAAAACTTAAAGGTGCTAAAGAGGATGTTTTGTTTAATACATTTTTGCAATATTACTTAAAATTGTCTTTACTAACTGATAAAAGACTATTTATTAGGTGCACTGAAAGTAATAATATTAATATACATCATCTGTGCAGGAGGTAGGGCCTTAAAAACATCAGCCAATCGCGTAAACGATTGGCTCTCTGGCTTGTCAATCACTGCCATGACGTTCCTTGTGAGAGACGTGCGCAGATTGGCCCTCTGGCTTGTCAATCACTGCCATGACGATCCATGTGAGAGACGAGTGGCTGCGCGCTCCAGTAACTTTCCACACTCCTCAGGCGCCGCATGCAATGTTTTTGTCAGGAGACAGGAGTAACAACTGCAGATTATGAGTTACCTGCGGTGAGTCCGACATAATGAATCCACGGCTTTAAGTCGCGCACACACTTAACGATTGTAAGGATGATTATGAATGTAAATTGATACTTATGACTGATCGCGCTCAAACGCGTCCAGTCAGAGCCAGTTGCTTTCAGTCTGCGATTACAGTCGGTGTTCAAATTCCATGTGAAAGTATATAAATCTGCTTCAGGAGCAGGAAACAATCGCTGTATGTTGAGCATAGTCAGAATGTTTTAGCTAGTCGTTAAATGTGTGCCCGGCTTAATAACACAGCGAATGCCGGTGGTAAACACTCGTGTTCAGATACTCGTGCACGGGTTTTGGGAGGCGTTCCCTCGAAAAGAGCTGTGAAGGAGGGGGGTTGTTCTTACCCATGCGCTCATTTCAAAAACTCAGTCGACAAAAAGAACCTCTTTAGCACCTTTAACTGACGCGATGCCAGTTTACACTTTCTTCGTAACGAATACAGAAGGCGGTCTGGCGGAAGCTAGATATTTTACTTCATAACTTGTTAAATATGGATTTTTTTTTTTTTTTACACAAACGCATCGCTTCAGAAGGCCTTTATTAACCCCCCAGAGCCGTGTGTACATTTATAGTGGATGAAGACACTTTCTTCAGCTCATACTCGTTTGCCATTATAAATGGATGCGTCAGGATATTTATCAGATTGTGTTCATCAGAAAGAAGAAAGTCAGATACACCTAGGATGGCTTGAGGGTGAGTAAAGCTTGTGGTAATTTTCAGTTGAACGTGAACTAATCCTTTAATCCTTCTACACTCTTTTATTATAATGTTAATATTTTCTGTACAAATAAGTTACTCTGAAGCATGTGAATGGTCCCCAGATTCCAAATGAGAAAAAAAAATATAATTTTTAACACAAAATCAAACAAAGACCAGAGGTAGAGCTAAAAAGAGTGACAAACGTGTGGGTGAAACTGAAATTGGTGTGATTCGTTTTTACATATGTACATAATGTAGAGATTTCAACTGTAGCAGTTGCCCTCGAAATGTTGCCTACAACCTATATATTGCTGTTCATTTACCATTACCCTGTTTCCTCTAAAAAGTTATTTCTCACCCAAAGCATTCAAAAAGAAAAAAGGAAAATTTTTTTTTTCTTCAATGCAAGGATTTCTCAGGACAGTGTGTAGTTTTGGACTGAAATGCATTACACAATCAACAGCTTCTAAACAATGTGTGGTATTTCTTTGTTTTGATATATTAAACCACTAAAATGACCAACACATAAAATGAGATTTCATTCAGCTCAGCTTTTGTGTCCAGCAGTTCTCAAATGTAGATTCTTTTGAACACTTTAGATTTGATATATGATTCACAAAGTCACTAAGCTGCCAATGTGTTTGATTCCCACAATCATAGGCTGATATTTTCGTAACGTTCTTGCTGGTGGTGGAAATGTTAAAACTTCTAAAACCCTAAACTTCTGACGCTCTAATTTGCAGCATCTTGCCGCTGGTCTTGTGTAGCGTATATCCAGATAATCTTTTGTCCAATCTGTCCAATTGTTCACACGCCTTTTTTCTCTTCCCACTATTGCATTTTCCACACTTACTTTGTACTGTGAAGTCTGATATAATCCTGTGATGCTAATCTATAAAAACACTCGGTTGAGGCATGAAAGAAAGATGGAGAACAATGGAGGACCTCCGATCCTTCGCTTCCTAACACATCCCCCTCCTCTTCCTCTTGATTCATCACTCCAGTCTGCTTTCATGTGACTGAATGGACAGCTGTCTTTAAAAAGCACTGGGCATGGCAATGTGGTTTTGTCTTTCAAACTGAAGCAAGTTGTTATTAATGGATCAGTATCTGCTGCTCATGTTGTGTAACTGCCATGTACCTGAATGTAAAATCATGTGACCAAGAGCTTGCACACTAGGACATGTGTGGACATTACGCCAGTCCTGTATCAAACGGTGCACTTTATGCACGCTTGTGGAGTTCATGAGACCTTAGGGTGTCTCATTTGTCATTTTATGCTAAATATCTGCTCACAAGCCCGAATGCGACATTTGGCCTTACTGCCTGACAGTTATGCAGCATTATGTCACCGAAATGTGGGCAAAGAGTAGCATTTGGGACAGGGTCTAGCCCATCACATCAGTGGTGTGTTTGCCATGTGCTGGTGTGTGAGCGTGTTGTTGAGTCAGGCCAGAGGTCAGTATATGGAGTCCTTGGTGTTGGTGGATGTGTGAGTTGTGGTGGAGTCGTCCGGCAGGGAACCTCGACGTGGAGATCCGGTTTGGCATCGCAGCAGTGCGAGCAGCTCACGGGACACGCTGCTGGAGAAGGCTGTGTAGATCCATGGGTTAGTGCAGGAGTTTAGACTGGCTAGTAGCATCAGGATAGTGAAAGCAGCCCCTGAAAGAGAGAGAAAGGTAAACTCAAAGCCATTTACATGTATTACTGCATTGACAATATTGCAATATGTTTGTGTAATAATCTGTGCAAGTCTATGGGATTTTTCCCTGTTTTATTATCTACCAGGTGAACATCTTAAGATTGCTTAGAAAAGTAATAGCTTTAAAGCCTGTAACACAAACGATGCAAATAGAATTTCCATTTTCATATATTATGACTTTGCAGTAGTGGCAATAACTGTAGTAACTTGGACAGAAACTGTACCAAGATACGTTTTTGCGAGGAAAAAGGCCATAAATTAATTACAAATGAACACAGTGAATTTGCATATAAGACTATTTTTTTTTATGTTTTTGAATGAAGTCTATTATGTTCAGCATCATTACTCCAGTCTTCAGTGTCACATGATCCTTCAGAAATCATTCTAATCATTCTCAAGCCACTGATTTACTCACCCTCAAGCCATCCTAGGTGAATATGACTATCTTCTTTCAGACGAACACAATCGGAGTTATATTAAAAATATCCTGGCTCTTCCAAGCTTTATAATGGTAATAAATAATGTTATTGAACAGTGAGAGGCATCTAAGCTTACGATACTCCTACATCCTGCATCATACATCGCGTCAGAAGTTACTCTATTGGCGCAAGTCAACTGGTGAAGTACGGAAGAGGATTAGGGCCAAGCAATAATAAAAAAATAAAACCATCTCGAGATTAAAGTTGTTAAATTTCAAGAAAAAAGTCGAGATAAAATGTTGAGAATAAAGTCATTAAATTATGAGAATAAAGTCATTAAATTACGAGAAAAAAGTTGTTAAATTACGAATTTGTTCTCATAATTTAATGACTTTTTTCTCGTAATTTAATGACTTTATTCTCATAATTTAATGACTTTATTCTCAACATTTTATCTCGACTTTTTTCTCGAAATTTAACGACATTTTTCTCATAATTTAAAGAATTTGTTCTCATAATTTAACGACTTTTTTCTCGTAATTTAATGACTTTATTCTCAACATTTTATCTCGACTTTTTTCTTGAAATTTAACGAGTTTTTTCTCGAAATTTAATGAGTTTATTCTCAACATTTTATTTCGACTTTTTTCTTGAAATTTAACGAGTTTTTTCTCGTAATTTAATGAGTTTATTCTCAACATTTTATTTCGACTTTTTTCTTGAAATTTAACGAGTTTTTTCTTGAAATTTAACGAGTTTTTCTCGGAATTTAACGAGTTTATTCTCAACATTTTATCTTGACGTTTTTCTTGAAATTTAACGAGTTTTTTCTCGTAATTTAACGAGTTTATTCTCAACATTTTATTTTGACTTTTTTCTTGAAATTTAACAACTTTAATCTCGAGATGGGTTTTATTTTTTTATTATTGCTTGGCCCTAATCCTCTTCCGTAGTGAAGGCTGTGTGCCGGAAGCTAGTTATTTTAGTTTATAAAGTTTTAAATATGGATATTTTTCTTACAAAAACCCATTGCTTTGCTTCAGAAGGCCTTTATTAACCCCCTGGGTCCTTTTGTGGATTACTTTTATGATGGATGGATGCACTTCTTTGGACTTCAAAGCCATTTACAACCATTATAAAGCTTGGAAGAGCCAGGATATTTTTAAATATAACTCTGATTGTGTTTGTCAAAAAGAAGATAGTCAAATACACCTAGGATGGCTTGAGGGTGAGTAAATCATGGGATAATTATCATTTTTGGTTGAACTATCCCTTTAATGTCTTTACTGTTACTTGTATAATGATCTAACTGTGAAAAACAAGGTCGGGGAATATAAGCCATACAGAACTTTAAAAAGCTCACCTTTTTTTTTTTGACTAAAAGACCTAAATACATCTATAGGATTAAGATTGTGCTGATTTTTATAGCGATTTGGTTACCAGGTGGCGTGGTCAAACTGTGCAGAAAGTCCAGTCTAATACAGAGGTGTAAATACCAATGAGATTACCCAACACTCAGATGAGTGAGCAGGTGTTTGTCTGTTTATGTGTTAAAGGGAAAGAAAGCAGGGGACAGTTAAAAAAAGAAGAGGAAAATAAAAAAGGGACACATTGAAAACATGATTGATTATTTCTGCTTCTGGAGATCTCCCTGACTTTAGTTTCAGCCAAGCTCTAACACACCTGCCTGCAATTTCCCAGTAAACTTAAAGACCCTAATGAACTGATTCATGTGTTTTTGAGTGTACTTGGAACGAAACTCTGCTGGAAGGTAGATTTCCAAGAACAAACACCTCTGTTTTTGAGATATTCCTGGAGAATGTGTTGCTTGTTTGGTTATTTAACACCACCCTGCTGACGGCAAAGCTGAATTTTCAGCATCATTACTCCAGTCTTCAGTGTCACATGATCCTTCAGAAATCATTCTAATATGCTGCTCAAGAAACATTGTCTTATTTACGGAAGAGGATTAGGGCCAAGCAATAATAAAAAAATAAAACCATCTCGAGATTAAAGTTGTTAAATTTCGAGAAAAAAGTCAAGATAAAATGTTGAGAATAAACTCATTAAATGATGAGAATAAAGTCATTAAATTATGAGAAAAAAGCTGTTAAATTATGAGAACAAATTCGTAATTTAACGAATTTGTTCTCGTAATTTAACGACTTTTTTTCTCGTAATTTAATGACTTTATTCTCAACATTTTATCTTGACTTTTTTCTCGAAATTTAACAAGTTTTTTTCTCGTAATTTAACGAGTTTATTCTCAACATTTTATCTCGACTTTTTTCTCGAAATTTAACAAGTTTTTTCTCGAAATTTAACAACTTTAATCTCGAGATGGTTTTATTTTTTTATTATTGCTTGGCCCTAATCCTCTTCCGTACTTATTATTATCAATGTTGAAAAATGTTGAATTATTATCAAAGTTGTGCTGCTTAATATTTTTGTGTAAGCCGTGATGCATTTTTCTTTAATAAATAGAAATTTCAAAAGAACATTTATTTGAAATGTTTAAAATTGATCAGAAGTGACAGTAAATGGATACTTGCTGAATGAAAATAAAAAAAAGTAAAATAAATCATACTGACCCCAAACATTTGAACAGTAGTGTATATTTCAAATCAGCAATAAAATATGACAACAATGGTATACTAAATTTTACTTCTTTAGCTAAAATTACCCCAAAAATGTAGCTTTTTCTGGCTTAACTAATGCACATGCACACAAAAACGTCTGTAGTCTGTATTGAAAAAAATTGATTCGCACTTTTAACTGAACGGCGGGACTTTCATCCTGCCACGATATTGACTTTTGCGATTTCTCCCATTCATTTTTGACAAGTCTCATCTATAGTTTATATTGTCTCCGATTTGATGAAATGTGTTGCATGATTGTGAAGCAACTTCATATTTCTAAATCTTGCATATTATGTTATGAACCCTTTTAAAAATAAAGCATTGTGTTTTTGCCATCCAAGAACCCCTATTATGTGACTGTGCAGGACGTGTATATACATATCAGTAGTTGTTTAATGTCTGACCTTGGTTTGGTGGGTTGGGGTCCCAGGCTGCCCATAACTGAACAATAAAGAAGGGAGACCAGCAGATGGTGTAGACCAGCACAATAACAAGAGTCATCCTCACTGTCTTAGACATGGCCTTGGTCACACCTGGGAGAGGTGGCGGGTGCGAGTACTCGGTCGGAAGGGGAAAAGCATCTGGAAGCACATCTGGCCACAGTTCAGAAGCTGCAGAGCTGTTTGGGTGTCCAGCCAATCCACAAACGCTATTGGCTGATAATGACTGAGAATGGGAGGAGTCTGAGAGATGGTTGGAGGTGTTTTGCAGGTGAGTTGTGATGGAAGGGGAGGAGCTGTCTGAAGAGGGGAGGGGCCCAAAGCAGGGCTCACAGATAGAGCTCCTGCAGGGTAAAGTCTGAGAGTAGTCATCATATAGGCTTGAGGAGGACTCTTCCTCTCTGGCATGAAGTGAGGGGTTGCAGTGAGCTTGACTGAAATTGCTGTCACCATGGTGAGTGTGCCTGCTCTGTCTGTTTCTCTCTCTGCTCCTTCCCCTGCCACCCTCCCGCTGAGCAAAGTGGAAGAAGACAGAGTTCCTCTTAAATTCTGCTGTCACCACCCGCTCTGACTTCAGGTAGATATTGTCATGGATTTCTCTGAAGATGCGAACCTGAGATGAAAAAGAGATGCATCAATGTAAAAATACCATGGTCCAGAGTTGTGTGCCATTAGGAATGCTTAAAACTTTTAAATTCCAGTTAAAGGGTTAGTTCACCCAAAAATGAAAATTATCCCATAATTCATACGTCGGGTCAGAGGTCACCCTTTCGCCGGAACTCGACTCTCTCGTGAATGCGCAGATGGTCGTTACCAGAAGTTAGTGATTATAGTTTATAAAGTTGTAATTATGGACATTTTTCATACAAAAACCCATCACTTCGCTTCAGAAGGACTTTATTAAGCCCCTGGAGGCAATTACTTTTATGATGGATGTGGTATCTGGCACCAAGATTTTAGCAGCAGGTCCTTTTAATCCTGTAAGTTGCGAGGTGTGGATCGGACTTGTTTGTTCAGAACATCCCACAGATGATCGATTGGATTGAGATCTGGGGAATTTGGAGGCCAAGTCAACACCTCAAACTCATTGTGCTCCTAAAACCATTCCTGAGCCATTTTTCTTTGTGGCAGGGCGCATTATCCTGCTGAAAGAGGCCACGGCCACCAGGGAATACCGTTTCCATGAAAGGGTGTACATGGTCTGCAACAAAGTATGTGTCAATGTAACATCCACATGGATGGCAGGACACAAGGTTTCCCAGCAGAAAATTGCCCAAAGCATCACACTGCCTCCGCCGCCTTGCCTTCTTCCCATAGTACATCCTGGTGCCATGTGTTCCCCAGGTAAGCGACACACATGCATCCGGCCATCCACGTGATGTAAAAGAAAATGTGATTCATCAGACCAGGCCACCTTCTGCCATTGCTCCGTGGTCCAGTTCTGATGCTCACATGTCCACTGTTGGCGCTTTCGGCAGTGGACAGGGGTCAGCATATGCAGCCCCATACACAACAAACTGAGATGCACTGTGTATTCTGACACCTTTCTATTAGAACCAGCATTAACTTCTTGAGCAATTTGAGCTACAGTAGCTCGTCTGTTGGATCGTACCACACGGGCCAGCCTTCGCTCCCCACGTACATCAATGAGCCTTGGTCACCCATGACCCTGTCGCCAGTTCACCAGTGTTCCTTCCTTGGACCACTTTTGATAGATACTGACCGCTGTAGACCGAAAACACCCCACAAGAGCTGCAGTTTTGGAGATGCTCTCGTCTAGTCAACACAATTTGGCCCTTGTGAAACTCGCTCAAATCCTTACGCTTGCCCATTTTTCCTGCTTCTAAGGCTACGTTCACACTGCAGGGCTTAATGCTCAATTCCGATTTTTTGAAAAAATTAGATTTTTTTGCAAGGCCGTTCACATTTTCAATTAAATGCGACCTTTTGTGATCTCCTGTGTGAACGTGAAATGACCTAGAAGTGACCCGCATGCGCAGAAGAGTACGCAACGGTCAACGACGTCACTCGTTGTTTGCGGAAGTAGCTAACGTTAAACATGGATGTCAACAACAGTGTAGTCAACAGCGGAGCTCTTTTTGCAATATTAAAGTTATTTTCCCAACGGAGCCAGCACAATTACAATCGTCCGCCATGGTTGTTGTTTATCTTCTCGTTCCCGCCTACTTCAACGCACAATTATGACATTTGTAGCGTATCAATGACGTACGGGTCGGATACATGTGGCCTGGCTGTTCAGACGGAGGTCGCATTTCAAAAGATCGGATACGTATCGGATTCAGGACCACATACCCAAGTGGCCTGGGTCACATTTGAAAAGATCGGATCTGTGTCGTTCAGACTGTCATGAAAAGATCAGATACAGGTCGCATAGGGGCAAAAAAATCGGAATTGGGTCGTTTCAGCCTGCAGTGTGAACGTAGCCTAACACATCAACTTTGAGGGCAAAATGTTCACTTGCTGCCTAATATATCTCACCCACTATCAGGTGCCGTGATGAAGAGATAATCAGTGTTACTGACTTCACCTGTCAGTGCTCATAATGTTATGCCTGAACGGTGTATAACTCCGATTGTGTTCGGCTGAAAGAAGAAAGTCATATATATCTAGGATGGCTTGCGGGTGAGTAAATCATGGGATCATTTTCATTTTTGGGTGAACTATCCCTTTAAGTTCCTGGATTTCAATTGAAGCAAACATTTTATGGTGCTATATGGCAAAATTAAAATCAGTGGCTGTTATGAAAGTATTAAATTTGATTCAGATAAATATGCCTAATCCAAAGAAATCATGTTCTTAATAGGAATATACTTTCACTATGCCCCACCCTTAGTTACTGTTGCCAACACAGACAAGCTTTACAGAACATCCCATTGGAGATTCCTGTGAACCGTGTTATTTTTGGTAAACATGCTCATACAGTGGAAAAATGTATTTAAAAATTTACATTGTTACACAGTGTTTACAATATTTCCATCAAACTGTATTTAAAACTTTCCAAACACACAGCTCCTCCATAGACTTACATTAGAGCTTGTCTGGGAAAATGAAGGATGCATGGCAACAGTTTAAAAGAAAGTCAAAAGAAAGCCAAAATTCCAATTGCTGAATTCTGAATCTCACCTATTAATTCCCATTAAACAAGTCTTTGATATTTGCATATACGATGATCTTATTCTATAAAGCAATGTTAGACAAGTGATGTCAAAGCCATATAGGCCTATATTTAATAATAATAATAATAAAAATGAGTTGGAAGTGAAAGATTGAGAAGGAAAGAGAATGAGCTGGAGATACCTGACAGACAGTGATGATTAAAGCTGGCAATACGAACACAGCCACAGTCATCCAGGTGACGTATGCTTTAAGACCCCATTGCTCAGCAAAGTGGCCCCAGCATTCAAACACCCCAGGGGACACCTCTGACCGTGAGAAGATAAACACCTATATATAAGCGAGCAGAGAGTCATGAGCTTGAACATGTTTGTTAACCAAATAATTAAATCATTCAGGAATGATCAGAAATGTATTCCTCACCTGTGGTAAACTGAGCACAAGGGCCAGGCCCCATGCAACCATTATAGGGGTGTTCCAGCGAGAGGGCGCGCCCCCGCGATACGCCTGCAGGGGGCAGCAGATGGCATAATGCCGATCCACAGTCATGGCCACGATCATATAGGAGGATGCGAACATCCCGACAACCTGCAAATATTTGACGGAGCGACACAAAGCGTCAGGGCCCTGGAAGTGCTCAGTGATGTCCCACACCAACTGTGGCAGCACCTGGAGACAAAATAAAAACATATATCTAGAATTTATCAGTCATGAAACTCTAGATGGCACATGCTGATAGGTCATTTACATATAATCTGATAGTAATCACAACATTTAGCATTTAGCTAGCTAACTGTAGCTAGTGAGATTGATTATACAACATTTATATGGTGTGGCCCAGTGTTTGCTGCAAACTGGTCATGCAGTGCTCTATCAGAGTTCCTCTGAAACCCTCTACCTCCACCAGCTCCACCTGTCTAGAACTGCTAAGAGATTTAGGTCTATTCATGCAGCAGCAGCAGCAGCAGCATATCTTACACGCTCACTTACTTGTTTGTAGCAGATCTTGTCCACTAGGGCTGCCCTGACTAAAGATTTTTCTAGTTGACTAGTAGTAGTTCATTTAAGCCATTAGTCAACTAATTGCACATTTATATTAATTTAACTACTTAAATATACTGGGGGCGGAACATATGCCTCCGCTCAAGTGGCAAATGTAATGTTTATGAATGTGTCTGAAAAAATAGCAAGTTTATATAAGTGTATTATTATAAAATAACATTTTAATTGTTTATTATTAAATTAGTGATTTCTGAGTAGGCTGGTTTTCTGTGGTGCAAGCAGCCTATACGCTGAGTGTACACAAATAAAAGTAGACCCTTTAGAGTTCAGAATGATGTATTACTCTTATCTGTATGAAGGAGTATTTTAAGTTGAAAAAAATGCAAGTGATTGCATCTGTGCCTCCATGTAGGGCAGTAAAGCGTGCTATACTTTAGCTACACAGCAAAATCCCCAGAGTTAAATCAACTCTGCTCAGAGTTCATATGGTCCCTCTCTAAATAGTGTTAAAGTAACACTGAAGCAGAGTTAAAGTTAATGAGATAATTAAGCAATTAATTAAGTAATGATTGTGCATTAGTGATGAACACCTGCTGTTAACAAGCAGAATCACTGAAGAAATAAGAAAAAAACACAAGAACTACAAGTGACTTCAGTCAGCCTTATTAATTGCTTAATTATCTGATTAACTTTACCTCTGCTTCAGTGCTACTTTAACACTACTTAGAGAGGCACCATATGTACTCCAAGCAGAGTTGATTTAACTCTGGGGATTTTACTGTGTACCTTCCTCACTCCGCACAAACACTTGGATATATAATAGAACACATTTATCTAGGTTAACATTAGAGCAAACGCTCAAATGATAAGCAATATTTGAGATCGATGAATGAAAGGCGAACGTTTGGATTTCCTGCCCGACATACTGTAATTACCACAAGGACCTGGCGTTAACGATCTGTCCCTCACAGACTGTGTGACTTTGCCACTTCCTGTGGAGTTTTTTTTTTTTCTGCATCTAACCGACTAATACAATTTTGGTCGACTAAGCCTCTTTTAGTTGACTATCATTTAGTCGACTATTACGGAGCGGCCCTGTTCAGGGTTGCCAGGTCTGTGCAACAAAAGGCCAGTTAAAAGTAGCTCAAAAATAGCCCAATGTGATTTTCTTCATCGGGCGGCCGAATTCTCCACTGAATTTGTATGTCTGAGGGGTGTTTTGGGGGTGTTGCAGCACTGAAATCATACGTACGGGGGTAGAAATCAACCCGCGGAAATTTTTTTAACTCGCGGCAACGACTTAAAAGTAGCCCAATTCCACGTGAAAACTGCAGACTTGGCAACACTGGCCCTATTGTCCACCAATACCATACATTAACATTATCATATCTATTAACGGCTAAAACCATTTTGAAATTTTTTCATGATTAAACTGCCATTATTTTTCCATGAAAAAAAAAAAAAACGGCAATTTTTCTAATAAAAATTGTGATTGCTATTTAAATTGTGTGTGTTTGTGTTTTTTAAGTTTCAGGTCTGCTGTGCTTGTTTTTAGGGCTGCAGAAATTGGCCCAAATATTTGTCATTATATATAAATATTATAATTATAATTATTATTGTCATTATTATTATTACATAAAAAATATTAAACAATAGAACTGTTGTAATATTTCACCTTAAAATAAAACAGTATGTATTTAAGAAAAATACAACAATGATAAAAATTGTATTTTACAGTAAACTGTAAGATTACAATACTAATACTAATATCTTCATTTTTCAAACATTAAATCATATAAAAGAACACAGTGCCACGCTTTACTCAGCCTTTGCATGAAACCCATATCATGATTATTTATATGAATATTAATCTTCATCTAATACAACTTCTCTGCTGACACATCATTACTCCCATGCCTGATACTTCATCTGCATTTTAATAAATGTAGTCTCACTATATGTTTCCACTCAGGTCAATGATTAGCCCGCTCATTTCTCCACACTCATCATATTAATAGTCTGAAGAGGCTGTTACCTGAAAGAAGGCCACTACCAGGTCAGCCACGCACAGATTGACCATGAAGAGGTGCATGGGAGCATGATGTTTCTTCCTACGCAGTAGCACCCACAGCACAAATCCATTACCCAGAGTAGTGAGAGCAAGCACCAGCCCCAGCACCCCAATCTCCGCCTGGGCCAAGGCTTGGTCTCGTACCCGTGGAGGGGCAACTGGCTGCATTGTGGGCCTCATGGTGGTCCATGTGACGTTCTCCGATGGAAACAGCCAGAGGAAAGACCCCGTGCCCCCATAACTGCTGCTGAGATTGAAGAGAGAGCTGGACAGGTCCGGTGGCCCCTCCATCTCCAGCACAGAGTGATTGGGCTGACCCAAATTCTCTTCCCAAGAGGCCATCCTCATGCCCTACAACAAGAAGGACAGACGTGAGAGGCAAAATCAAAACATCCTAATACTGATCCCTCGCTAGCCTAAATTGGTAAACAAAGACTTGTAAATCATTTTAATAAAATTAGGTCAAATGAATTTCATTTTGTTGGCTATTTCTGTAGCTCTTCTACACAAGTAATGGGAATGGTGGCGTCTAAATCAAATGAGATCATTAGGAGGATGTCGTCTCATTTCGTCTCAAATTAAATTCTCCATCTCTGCTTCTGTTTTTGGGGAAGTTTTAGAGAAAGCTCTTAAAACATAATAAATCACAGTGTTTTAACCAATACAGAAAGAAACTCATTATAAAGGTGCTATAAATGTGCATAAAGGGGTGGTATAATGCCATTTTTACAAGATGTAAAATAAGTCTCTGATGTCCCCAGAGTGTGTATATGAAGTTTTAGCTCAAAATACCCCACAGATCATTTTTATAGCATGTTAAATTGGTCACTTTTTGAGGGTGAGCAAAAACGTGCCGTTTTTGTGTGTGTCCCTTTAAATGCAAATAAGCTGCTGATCCTAAGCAGAGGGCGGGGTTTGTTAGCACCGGTTAGCATATAGTGTTAGCAGCCCTGATTACCTCAAGCAGACTCACTGAAAATGTCAGAAACTGTTCAGCCTTTTATGTTCAAACCGAAGTCGGACAATGATGGAGAAACTCAAGAAGAAATGACAACATTTTGAATGCAACAGGACGTTTCTGAACGGTTAGTTAATGAATTTATATAGCTGATGTGTGGAGTTAACTATCTTAAAGTCATTTATTAGCATATTCTGTCATGATAATCTATAAATCGCTGGTGTGGGAACTGTTGTGAGATGCTTACAGAGCCAGAGAATATATGCTGCATGAAGATAGAACAGGTATAGTTTAGTTTAATTACGGTTATAACTTGTGTTGGCATCTTGCTTTTATGACATGCTATTGCATTTGTGTTATGTACTGTATTGCAGTAACATGGACTAACCCCCTTTGTTGTCAGGGGCAGGGTTTATGTAGATTTTAGGGTTAGTGATGTCACCAACCCGGAAATAAGCTTGTTGTAGTCCCTACCAGCCGTTTGTTGTAGTCCTTAAAGGGTTAGTTCACCCAAAAATGAAAATTCTGTCATTTATTACTCACCCTCATGCCGTTCCACACCCGTAAGACCTTCGTTACTCTTCGGAACACAAATTAAGATATTTTAGTTGAAATCAGTGAGGCCTCCATAGCCAGCAATGACATTTCCTCTCTCAAGATCCATTAATGTACTAAAAACATAATTAAATCAGTTCATGTGATTACAGTGGTTCAATATTAATATTATAAAGTGACGAGAATATTTTTGGATTCCTGAAGCAGTGTTTTGAAATCGGCCATCACTATATAAGTCGTTATTTAGTTTTTTTTGGCGCAACAAAAATATTCTCGTCGCTTTATAATATTAATATTGAACCACTGTACTCACGTGAACTGATTTAAATATGTTTTTATTACATTAATGGATCTTGAGAGAGGAAATGTCATTGCTGGCTATGCAGGCCTCAGTGAGCCATCGGATTTCAACTAAAATAATTTAATTTGCGTTCTGAAGATTAACGAAGGTCTTACGGGTGTGGAGCGGCATGAGGGTGAGTAATAAATGACAGAATTTTCATTTTTGGGTGAACTAACCCTTTAAACAGAGAATTCTCTAAAAGAAAATATCTCCCTTGGCATTGAACTTTGAGCGTCCTAACTTTGCACATGTTGTTTATGCTCAGCAACACTAACTAAAGTTAAAAAAGTGAAATCATAATGAACCACTCCTTTAAACTTATGAGGGTAGTTTTGAGGTTTTGAGAGAAAGAGGAAATCAAATAGGAAAACATAAATAATGAAAATTGTTTATAAATTTATTAAATACAGATTATTATAACCAGCTGCTAAAACACATTTAAGCAAATAACTGAAAGGCAGATCTAAGAATACCTTGGGATTTACTCATCCTTTGTCTTCAGACACAGGAAAACATATTTGCGGTTAGACTGAGAAAAAAATGAAAAAGATATGGGCACAATTATGGTTTAATCCCCCTTTTGGATACACAGCACATGACTGAGTCATGAAGGTGTGGAAGACAGGCTTTCAGGGACTAAATAAGAGACAAATGCAGATTTTAAAGTGTCTGTAATTACAGTGTATAACTGAAATGGTAGCCCAAAAGTACATTTTGTGCAAATGTTTGCTTTTACTTAGATTAAACTTCATTGTTGCCTAATTTACTGACTACACTCATAAATTTCACACTTTTAAAGTACTTTAAAGAAATCTACCTTACATGCATACTGGTATTAAGAAAATATTAAATCAAATATGAGTGAAAGAGTGAAAGTGCAAAAGCATTTAAGCAAACAACATTGGATAATAAAGGCAGAACAGTGTGGGTTATTGTGAAGAGTGCTGGCACTATAAATTAGGAGAAAATGTATCAATAAGACTTATAAAGAAACATTCGAAAGACTAGTTTTATTTCAATTTGATTTATGTGGAGATACATTGACATTTTATGTCAAATAAATGCTGTTGTTTTGAACTTTCTATTCATCAAAGAATCCTGAAAATGTGTCACTGTTTACACAAAAAAATATTTAGCATATTTATTTTCTTGAGCACCAAATCAGCATGTTAGAATGATTTCTGAAGGATCATGTGACACTGAAGACTGGAGAAATGATGCTGAAAATTCAGCATTGAAATCACAGGAATAAATTACATTTTAAAATATGTTACAATGCAAAAACATCTTACTGACCTTAAACTTCTGAATGGTAGTGTAAATCATCCGATTATTTAAAAACTGTACAAGTCATTTATTTTGCATGGCTGTTTGTTTTCCCTAATTTTTGTCTTCCATTCTTCTGGTGCTTGTTAGCTCATGTGTGCTGTTTAATCTTCCATGAGTGTATTCCTGTCGCTCTGTTTGATTTATGTGAGGATTAGCGAGAATGGAACCAGAAAGCTTTCGAATGCAATTTGTTTTAAAATTAGCTCTTGATTCAAGTCCAAGTCTGTGAGACCTGCAATATTTCATTCACTTCATTCATTCATTTTCACTCACTCATTCACTCACTCCTCCTGCTCTCACTCTCTCCATCTGGAGTGGAGCTTTTCATCTTGTGTTTGCATAATCAATTCACAACAGAAATACCCTCTTCAGAGCTGGAGTCCTAATGAAATTAATGAAGGTCTTCCTTTGACGTTACCTGCTGAAAACCCGTCAGTTGCTCTCGCTGTCTGTTTTGTCGTCTGTTCGCACTCTTTGCATGTCTCGACTACTTTCCATTACCTACTTTGATACCTCCTGGGAAATTACAGAAAGAGCCTCTTCGTGTGCTCTGGGTCTTTAAATGTGTCTGATGCACACATGCTGGCACTGGCTATTCATCAGGAGGCTGAAAGCGGCTCTGTAATGTGCCCCTGCTGGGCATGTGTGTATGAACCGCTCAGCCAAGTCTGCCCGTTGGAGAGATAAATCACAAAAATTAGATCTCTTTGATATCTCAATTGTTTCTCCTATACAGCAGTGAGATTACATGGAGAGCAAATGGAGTCTCCTGCATCTCAGGTTATACAGGAGTCTCCATTTGCTTGTAATGTCACGGCAGAAACAAGGAGAAACAACTGAGATATGAAAGAGATCTCATTTTGGATATCACATACCTAAGGTTTTACAAGAGATCGTAACAATATCAGGTTTGGTTTGTCAAATGTCAGAGATTTTAATAACTTGTAGGACAATGTCTAGTCATTTGTATGATATTTTTTTTTGATGATTTTTATTTGTACATTTTTCCTTATGCAATGTTATTGTTACACTGTAAAAAATGTTCAACTTCAATAATTAATGTGGTTCAGATAACAAAATATTTTGAGTTTCTGTTGATTAAACCAATTGCCTTAATTGTATTAACTCAAATTTTTAATTTCAATTAACTCAAAATTGAATCAAGGCAACCAGGAAACTCACTTTTTTAAGTTAAACCAACAATTCTTTTTTACAACGTAAGAAATGTGAACATAGTATTTTCCTATCCTAACAAACCATACATCAACGGAAAGCTTATTTTTCAGCTTTCAGTTTATGTATAAATCTCAATTTCAAAAAAACTGACCCTTATGGTTTTGTGGCCCAGGGTCACAATCCATCCTGGGATTGAAGACTAAGTTATGTGAGCTTTTCTATCTTCATGGATTATCTAGATCTAAACTCTTATTGAATGTAAACAAATGTTTCATTTGTTTTTATTTCTCCTAAAGATTTTAGAAGAAACATCATAAGTGCAACTTCTGAGCAATCAAAGAATCCGATCAAAACCACACCAAAGCTAACAGAGACATGTTCTCCGTCACTCCAACCATCATCTGCTGGTTATCAGATGGACACTAAAAATATTTCACATTTCCTGTGGCGCTTTGCTTGGAGGTCAAGGGGGCAAATGGAAAAAGAGGAGATGAGAGTGGAGGATGTGAAAGCCAACTGTGGAGAGCAGCAGTGCACTCATCCATCTCTCTCGCTCCTTTGCTCCTCTCTCAGTTTACCTCTGCTGTTCACAGTATCTGATTTTTACGTAAATATCATTCTTTCAGCAGATCAAGCTGTCCTTGATAGCTCCTGATCTATACCAGGTCATACCTATTCCAGGCAAACCTCAACCTGGCTCTTCACTTCATTAAAAGCTGAACTTCACATGTTAGCAATGCCTTTCAGATGCTGAATGACCCTCATGGATAAACAGCTTCCCTGCCCTCTTCTGTGCCAGTCCAGGGTCATATGAGAGGAGGAAAGGACGTTCATGGCACACAGCAGTGGGGTGCACTGAGACTTGAGCACATGACCCTCCCATGGCACTTTCTAAAGGTGCCTTTTGCCATCAAATAAATAAATAGTGGTGAAAAATAAGAGAGAAAATACTAGAAGACATGGACAGAAATAGAAGAAAGATACAGAAATGCATACTACAAATTTAAAAATTTAAAAATTAATTTTAAAATTAGGGAGCAAGATGATATGAAACCCCACGTGTATGATCCAGATGTTTATGTGACAAATATAAATAAATGTTTAAAGGTGCCCAAGAACGTTCTTTCACAAGATGTAATATAAGCCTAAGGTGTCCCCTGAATGTGTCTGTGAAGTTTCAGCTCAAAATACCCCATAGATTTTTTTTAATTAATTTTTTTAACTGCCTATTTTGGGGCATCATTAACAATGCACTGATTTACACTCGGCGCCGCCCCCTTAAATCGCATGCTCCCTGCCACACCAGCTGTCGACTATATTACAGCGCATTTACAAAGTTCACACAGCTAATATAACCCTCAAATGGATCTTTACAAGATGTTCGTCATGCATGCTTCGAATTATGTGAGTAAAGTATTTATTTTGATGTTTACGTTTGATTCTGAATGAATTTGAGGCTGTGCTCCGTGGCTAACGGCTAATGCTACACTGTTGGAGAGATTTATAAAGAATGAAGTTGTGTTTATGAATTATACAGACTGCAAGTGTTTAAAAAATGAAAATAGCGACGGCTCTTGTCTCCGTGAATACAGTAAGAAACGATGGTAACTTTAACCTCATTTAACAGTACATTAGCAACATGCTAACGAAACTTTTAGAAAGACAATTTACAAATATCACTAAAAATATCATGCTATCATGTATTATGTCAGTTATTATTGCTTCATCTGCCATTTTTCGCTGTTGTTCTTGCTTGCTTACCTAGTCTGATGATTCTGCTGTGTGCAGCTCCAGACGTTAACTGGCTGCCCTTGTCTAATTCCTTTTATAATGTTGGGAACATCATGGGCTGGCATTATGTAAATATTGGGGCGTACACCCCGACTGTTACGTAACAGTCGGTGTTATGTTGAGATTCGCCTGTTCTTCGGAGGTCGTTTAAACAAATGAGATTTAAGAAGGAGGAAACAATGGAGTTTGAGACTCACTGTATGTCATTTCCATGTACTGAACTCTTGTTATTTAACAATGCCAAGATAAATTCAATTTTTCATTCGAGGGCACCTTTAAGTATATATATAATTTAAAAATATCCGAAATGGCAAAAAATGGCTAATATAGATTTTAAAATTATTTACATAAGTATATTCAAAGTTTTAGTAATTTCTGTTTTCTCATAGTTTTTTTTTTTAATCTATTTTTAAATATTTTTTAAAATTATCTAAATACATTTATATTGTCCAAAATATATTTTTAAAAAATACATTTTCAAATGACCCAAAATAATATAATTTTTTGCCCCTTTAAGTACATGTTATAACATAGATTTTGGCTTTTGAAGGTCTACACAAAATCTATTTTCATTTTGAAAAACATCTTTTCTTAAGTAACACTGTTTAAAACATATATTTAAAGGGGTGGTTCATTATGATTTCATTTTATGATTTAACTTTAGTTAGTGTGTATTGTGTAATGTTGCTGTTTGAGCATAAACAACGTGCAAAGTTAGGACGCTCAAAGTTCAATGCAAAGGGAGATATTTTCTTATAAAGAATTCTGTTTAAGGACTACAACAAACGGCTGGTAGGAACTACAACAAGCTTCTTTCTGGGTTGGTGACATCACTAACCCTAAAATTGACATGAACCCTGTCCCCATGAACAGGCAACAAAGGGGGTGAGGCCATGTTATTGCAATACAGTACATAACACAAATGCAATAGCATGTCATAAAAGCAAGATGACAACATGACAAATAAAACCGTAATTAAACTAAACTATACCTGTTCTATCTTCATGCTGCCTATATTCTCTTGCTTTGTAGGATCTTACAACAGTTACACAAGCGATTTATAGATTATCATGACAGAATATGCTAATCAATGACTTTAAGATAGTTATGCCGCGTTCCAGGCAACCCGTAACCCGTGTTTTTCCTTCTAACCTTCTAACCATGAAAGTGCACTGGAACGGCAGTCAAACCCGTGACTTCTCACCCGTGAACTCGTACTAGATCGATGTACTCCCAGTTACGGGTTCTGACGTCACATAGCCCGCGAAACAACAATGGCAGCCCCTACGGATGCGGTGTTTATGCAAGTGCACGGTAAAATAAAAGGTATAACAGCTTCTCTTGCCGTATGCGCCGTTTTCCTCCTCTGTTTCCCTCAAATAAGCAAGGAGTAAGCACCTTTGGCGATAGAAATAATTGTTAATGAGCATAAGCCCCGTACGGTCCGCCATGTTAGTTTGTTTACAGTTTTACGCAGTTTGGTGTGACTTTCCTGGAACGCTACAAAGTCGTGAGTCGTGATTTGAAGTCGTGACTTACGAGCTCAAAAACCTGCCTGGAACGCAGCATTAACTCCACATCAGCTATATAAATGAATCAACTAAACATCCTGTTGCATTCTACATGTTGTCTTTTTTTCTTGAGTCTCTCCATCATTGTCCGACTCCGGTTTGAACATAAAAGACTGAACATTTTCTGACATTTTCAGTGCGTCTGCTTAAGGTAATCAGCGCTGCTATTACACTATGTGCTAACAGGAGCTCTTGAAACTCCGCCCTCTTCGTAGGAGCAGCAGCTCATTTGCATTTAAAGGGACACACACGAACAGAACGCTTTTACTCGCCTTCAAAAAGTGACAAATTTAACATGCTATAAAAAATGATCTGTGGGGTATTTTGAGCTAAAACTTCACATACACACTCTGGGGACACCAGAGACTTATTTTACATCTACACAAGTGACATTATATGACCCCTTTAAAGTACATTTTGGGCAGAATTTTTTTTTATTATTATTTTTGCTGTATGGGTATACATGCATATCATCATTCTTCATTAAACTGTATGTGTTGTATATGCAGTTTCAGAAATGTTCAAAAAAGTTCAAATCGGAAACACTATGATATGATAATGGGGAAATGAAATGGGTCACAGCATTTCTCACTCAGGTTTTGTGGTCAGTGATATCTAGTGGGTTGCACTTTTTCTGTTGTCAACTTATGGTCTGTTATTTCAAGATACCCTATGTCACTGGTCAAAACTGGTCAAACACACAAATCCTGCTCCATACTCTTTTAATAGAAAATAGCAGATGACAACATAGCTTAGGAAGGACTGATGTCTTTAATGATGGGGCTTATTGAAGGGTCAGTTGGTCTGTGTTGCTCAATTTTCATCTTATTGTTTTATAGTGAATACTCATCTCACAATAAAAATTAAACAGGAAAATTAAAGTATTGTACAGTTAATTATGCAGCTTGTGTGGAAAGAGAAAACAATCATAATGCTAAGGAAAACACTACATTTTATAATATTCATGCTGGAAATATAGAAAATAGGCTTAGAAGGTAAATCAGGATGATTTCTTTTATCCTTCTGCCACTGAGTATGTGTGGACTGATCTCACACTGAGCACTGATGAAGTGCAGATAAGGAATTTATCAATGTACGTCAGCACATCAGAGCAGTGTGTTATGCGGCTACACTGGAATCTGTGTGCGTGCGTGTCTGGTGGACTAGGTGAAAAAGGAATTCACAGCAGGAGAAGCTACTGTATAGTGCAGCATCCCTATCTGGAAAGGAAAAGATAGACAGATGAGATTAGAGGGAATGAAGGTGGAATGAAAAATGGCAATTAACCGCAGAGGATCACTTGTGTTTCTCTTTTTTAATATCAGTAACTGTCTGAGTCACAAAGTCTGAGACCACATAAAAATTTATCTTGGCATAGTCAAATAACAAGAGTTCAGTACATGGAAAAGACATACAGTGAGTCTCAAACTCCATTGTTTCCTCCTTCTTATATAAATCTCATTTGTTTAAAAGACCTCCGAAGAACAGGCGAATCTCAACATAACATATTTGCATATGCCAGCCCATGATCCCAACATTATGAAAGACATTAGACAAGGGCAGCCAGTAACGTCTGGATCTGCACAGCTGAATCAACAGACTAGGTAAGCAAGCAAGAATAATAGCGAAAAATGGCAGATGGAGCGATAATAACTGATATGATCCATGATATCATGATATTTTTAGTGATATTTGTAAATTGTCTTTCTAAATGTTTCTTTAGCATTTTGCTAATGTACTGTTAAATGTGGTTAAAGTTACCATCGTTTCTTACTGTATTCACGGAGACAAGAGCCGTCGCTATTTTCATTATTAAACACTTGCAGTCTGTATAACTCATAAACACAACTTCATTCTTTATAAATCTCTCCAACAGTGTAGCATTAGCCCGTTAGCCACAGATCACAGCCTCAAATTCATTCAGAATCAAATGTAAGCAATATAACAGTATACAATACTCACATAATCCGACGCATACATGCCGCATGCATGACGAACACTTTGTAAAGATCCATTTGAGGGTTTTATTAGCTGTGTAAACTTTGTTTGCACTGTTCAAGGCAAGCGCGAGCTCTGTGGGCGTGGAGCACGAGAATTAAAGGGCCAGTAGCCCTGAATCGGTTCATTTATAATGATGCCCCAAAATAGGCAGTTAAAAAAATGAATTAAAAAAAGTCTATGGGGTATTTTGAGCTGAAACTTCACAGACACATTCAGGGGACACCTTAGACTTATATTAGATCTTTTTTTTAAAAGTTCTAGGGCACCTTTAATTATGTGACTCTTTGTACAGATGTTCTTGCTTCCAATGAAGTTCAAGATGTTCTTTAGATCAAATCATTCTTGAGATCATGATCATCTGGTTTTACACAAACTCATGCTAATTTTTCAATAAATTTTTTTTCTTCAAATTTGCAATGCTGATAGTATAATGTAAGTAGAAAATAATGCATTTTCACTAGTTAAAAAGGTGAAAAACTTTTGGATTCAACTGTACATGTTTCTAACTTTGACAAAAATCTTCAAAAAACCATTCTACTACATAATCCTGGGTGTCTCCAAGAAAAAACACTTGTAAGTACATCTCGGTTCTTCTTTATTATTATTTTGCGTCTTTGTCAATCACAGGAAAACAGCCACACCACAGGAAGGAGGACCGAGTGATCCACCTATTTTCATCTGTTAGCTCTTTCGTTTATCTAAACCATTTCCGCTGTCTGTTTGTCCTTTCATGTTTCCGCTCTGTTCTGTGATCGGGTCAGAACCCTAGAATCCTGTCCAAGAACACACCCGCATTCCTGAGAGACACTGAGAGACATTTTACTATAGCAGTATAGTGTAGTGAGGTATAGTAGTGACAAACATTTTTTGATTTACAGTTTTTCAGGTACATTTACAAATGTACATGTGATGTATGAATGGGTGTGCGTGAAAACGAGGACATGCAGATCTTGGAAACAGGTTCATGCACTACTGGCTGCTCCAAATATCCTCATAAACTCATTACATATATCCCTGTTCAAACAGATCACAGTGTAACAGTCTTTACAATAACACTGAAACCTTGAAAACAATGAAAATAACACAATCGAAACCACAAAAACAATACAAGCAAACAGCCCATGCCCTTTTATACAATATATTGTGCATCTGGGCCATACACAGGGGAACCATAAGTAAATACATCATCCGACATTGATGGACTTTGAAACCCCTAAGGTTTACAGAGTGTTTGTGTTTGTTTACATGTAACAGGATTCTCTCCATGATTTCAAGGTTCTTTGTGAGGTACATTACCTTTTAGGCATGAACCCAGCCTATGTTAGTGCAACTCTGGTAAACACCATTGAAATTTGGAACAGCTGTTGGGCACTTGCAACTGAACTTGGCTTAGTAATTTTTTTCTCTCAGTCCACAGATCCATAAAGCTTTGTAAGGTTTCAACAAAAGCAAGCCACACATGTTGACTCAAGACAACAGGTTCCATTGCATAGCTACTTTTGTTTTCTAAATCCTGAACAATTAAGCATGCAGTGCAGTGAAAATGTTATTTTAATCACTGCGTTTAGTTCTATTGATTAATGCATGGAATGTTAAAGGAGCTATATGTACGAATTTTCATGTATTCGCTTATTCAACGTAATCACTTTTCTATTGACCATGTATGGACAGCTTGTAATGAAACATAAAAAAATGAGACCTTCCCCAACTTCCTAGGTTGTCTATAGACTGATTTTTATGTGAAGCACTCGGGACGTTTTTGCTGGGAAAATCAAAATGTGACATTTACTTGCACTCCCGAGAGCCTCTTACACATTTTTTTAAATACTTTATATATATAGCACTTTTAAAGTTGACACGTACAAAGCGCTTTACACGTATAAGAACACAATCATTAAGAATACAGTCATGAAGAGCTATAACTCAATATATGAACAAGCAAAATGTAATATAAATGTAAAATATCAAACTCCAAAACAAACAAAAAAGACACAAAATATTAAAACCACATCTAAAAAACACGTTTTTAAACAAGATTTAAAGACAGACAGATCTAACATTCAGCAGATCTAATATTCACTGGCAAACTATTCCATAACTACAAATGCTCTATCTCCTTTATATTTACATTTGGATTTTGGAACAGCCAGCAATTTGTTAAAGGTGCCCTAGATTCAAAATTTGAATTTACCTTGGCATAGTTGAATAACAAGAGTTCAGTACATGGAAAAGACATACATTGAGTTTCAAACTCCATTGCTTTCTCTTTCTTATGTAAATCTCATTTGTTTAAAAGACTTCCGGAAAACACGCGGATCTCAACATAACACTGACTGTTACGTAACAGTCGGGGTGTACGCCCCAATATTTGCATATGCCAGCCCATGTTCCCAACATTATGAAAGGCATTAGACAAGGGCAGCCAGTAACGTCTGGATCTGCACAGGTGAATCAACAGACTAGGTAAGCAAGCAAGAACAACAGCGAAAATGGCAGATGGAGCAATAATAACTGATATGATCCATGATATCATGATATTTTTAGTGATATTTGTAAATTGTCTTTCTAAATGTTTCGTTAGCATGTTGCTAATGTACTGTTAAATGAGGTTAAAGTTACCATCGTTTCTTACTGAATTCACGGAGACAAGAGCCGTCGCTATTTTCATTTTTAAACACTTGCAGTCTGTATAATTCATAAACACAACTTCATTCTTTCATCTCTCCAACAGTGTAGCATTAGCCGTTAGCCACAGAGTATATAGCCTCAAACTCATAGAGAATCAAATATAAACATCAAAATAAATACTTTACTCACATAATTCGAAGCATGCATACAGCATGCATGACGAACATCTTGTAAAGATCCATTTGAGGGTTATATTAGCTGTGTGAACTTTGTAAATGTGCTGTAATATAATCGAGAGCTCGTGTGGCAGGGAGCGCGCGAATTAAAGGGGCGGCGCGCTGAAAAAATCAGTGCATAGTTAATGATGCCCCAAAATAGGCAGTTAAAAATATTAATAAAAAAATCTATGGGGTATTTTGAGCTGAAACTTCACAGACACATTCAGGGGACACCTTAGATTTATATTACATCTTGTGAAAAAGCATTCTTGGGCACCTTTAAAAGAAGATCTAAGATATCTAACTGTTTCGAAAGGTCTTAAAAGCTATATAGGTGCCAAACCATTTAATGCTTTGTGAACAATAAAATCTTACAATCAATCCTAAAATGAACAAGTAACAAATGTAAAGAAACTAAAACAGGTGTTATTTGATTAAAAAACTTAATAGTCTGGCCGCAGCATTCTGTACTAATAAAGTATGATTTAAAGAAGAAAACAATAATCAAGACGGGATGAAATAAAAGCATGAATAAGCTTCTTTGAATCATTAAATCTCAAAAACCGCCTCAGCTTGGAAATATTTATAAAAACAAGACTGATCCAACTTCTTAACATGATATTAAAAGCTTAGACTGCTGTCAAAATAAACACCCAAATTTCTTACTACCTGCTTAATATTCAGAAAAACCTTAATAAGAGCTAGCTCAATCTGATTTTATTCAAGCTCTGACCAATTATCACAACTTCAGTTTTATCATTGTTTAACTGTAGAAAGTTTGAGGCCATCCCATTTTTTATATATGTATATCTGTTAAACATGCTTGAAGGACATCCAGACTAGTCAGATCATCAGAACTCAGTGGTGATAAATATAACTGTAGGTCATCTGCATAGCAGTGAAAATTTATATTAGGTTTTTGAATTACAGAGCCAAGAGGAAGCATGTAAATTGAAAAAAGAATTGGTCCTAACAGGGAACCCTGTGGAACACCACAGTTAATTACAGAACGGTGGGATACTTCATCTCCAACTGACACTACAAATGTCCTTTTTGACAGGCAAGACACAAACCAATTCAACACCCTACCTGAAACCCCAACCTATTTTTTCAGTGTAATTAAAATAGATTGGTCAACTATATCAAAGGCTGCAGTTAAATCTTGTAGTAGTAAAACGGAACATTCACCAGCATCCTCTGCCATCAGTAAATCATTTGTCACTCTTAAAGGAGCAGTTTCAGTACTACTATGATTTTCTCTAAAACCTGACTGAAATTTCTCAAAAACAACCTTCAACTGTTCCTTGGCTACTGCCTTCTCTAATACTTTTGAAATAAAAGGTAATTTAGAGATAGGTCTATAATTGAAACAAATACAAATGCGCAAAAACAAAACAAAAATAAAGACTTTATTCAACAAATTTGTCTCTCCTCTGTCATTCTGGTATGCTATTTACGTTGCAGCACTTCCAGGTTCTACATCAGAACACCGGCTCAGCTCCAGAGTCAACATCGCACGCATGCATCCAATATTGATCCGGCGTTCGGAACGTAAATAGCGTAGCAGAATAACAGGGGAGAGATGAATTTGTTCAATCAAGTGGTTATTTTTGTTTTATATTTGCACACAAAAAGTATTCTTGTCACTTCATAATATTAAGGTTGAACCACTGTAGTCATGTTGACTATTTCAACAATGTTTTTACTACTTTTCTGAACCTTGAATGTGGTAATTTCGTTGCTTTCAATAGAGGATAAAAAACCTCTCGGATTTCATCAAAACATCTTAATTTGTGTTCCGAAGATGAACGAAGGTCTTACGGGTGTGGAACGACATGAGGGTGAGTAATTAATGACAGAATTTTCATTTTTGGGTGAACTAACCCTTTAATTCTTCATGGCTTAGATTCAACAAGGTGCTGAATAAGGTACAAAATATCCCGCACACCATTACACCACCACCAGCAGCCTGAACCATTGATACACGGCAGGATGGATCCATGCTTTATGTCGTTTTCTCCAAATTCTGACCCTACCATCTGAATGTCGCAGCAGAAATTCAGACTCATCAGACAACGGTTTTCAACCTTCTTTTGTCCGACTTGGTGAACCCCTTGTGAATTGTAGTCTCAGTTTCTTGTTCTCAGCTGACAGGAGTGGCACCAGTGTGGTCTTCTGTATAGTCCATCTGCTTCAAGGTTTGATGTGTTTGTGTTCAGAGATGCTCTTCTGCAGACCTCGATTGTAACGGGTGGTTGTTTGAGTTAATGTTGCCTTTCTATCAGCTCGAACCAGTCTGATCATTCTCCTCTGACCTCTGGCCTCAACAAGGCATTTTTGCCCACAGAACTGCCAATCACTGGATATTTTTTCTTTTTCTGACCATTCTCTGTAAACCCTAGAGATGGTTGTGCATGAAAATCCCAGTAGAACAACAGTTTCTGAAATACTCAGACCAGCTCATCTGGCACCAACAACCATGCCACATTCAAAGTCACTTCTTCCTCATTCTGATGCTCAGTTTGAAGCAGATCATCTTGATCATGTCTACATGCCTAAATGCATTGAGTTGCTGCCTTTTGATTGGCTGATTTGCATTAACAAGCAGTTGAACAGGTGTACCAAATGTGGCCGGTGAGTGTATAGCCCCTTTAACTGGAAAGTTAAATTTGTAAGCCTACATACATTATTGCCTAACATGAAATTCTCAAAAGATAAGCCAAATTTCCAGTTCACAAAATCATTTAGAAGCCAATCAATCATAAATGTGATCGCCCCACATTATCACAATCACCAAATGTCCAGCGAATCATCAGGCGTTCATGGATAAAGCTTTTCATGAAAGACTGTAAAGCATTAGCAAGTCCTAATTAAAAGGAAAATGAAAAGCATCAAGTGCAATTAGCGCTGCTCTGAAACACATGGGCCCCTGTGTGTGTATATGAGGGTGATGGATGTACAGTGACCTTTACAGCTTACCGCAGCCATAAAATCCCACTATTCAGAATGTGTGTTTACCTCAAAATTCAATGAAGCAAATTAATTTTATGAATACTTTGCATGAACTGTATGAAGTACTGTTCTCATTGTGTTCTACAAGTTAATTATTTCAACATTGTACTGTAAATGACTGAACTGACAGCTGAACTGTGATTTAACCTTTAATCTAGAGGGCTGCTGCATCAATGCATACACTTTAACTTTACCCATGATAAAACAGACACTATTCTGCCCATATTCAAAAGAGTAAAAAAAATCCCCTAAGATGTATAATCAAAAACTGGGAGCTCTGTGGTTGCCAGAAATTCATAATGATGGCATTTTATAGCCATATTTACAGCTTTTTAAACATATATTCACATACATTTAATATATCAACCTACTTTAACTATAAACATTACATGATGAAACAAAGCTCATAAAGTTGAAGTTCTCTATGAGAATTTACTAACTAATATGTAAAGGGAGTGCACAATATTACCCACACAAACACAAAACCCATGACTATTAAATAAATAATACATTAAATATTAACTAAGCAACATAAAATATTATCTATAACTATTAATAAAATATGACTGATGTGTCATATAGAGAATTATAGGAACATCCTTTTACTGTTTATCAGATTACTTTTTAATAGTAATTTTTAATAATATTTTAATGTGCAAGTACATGATTGCTTTAAAAAAATGTAATAATAGATTATATGGTAACTCATATTTTATAATAAAAAAAACATTTTTACTGTAATTTAAGGTGTAACTTAGCCAATGAACTTATTACCTACTGTAGTATTTTACATTCTTTTCCAGTTAAAATTAAACGTTTTAAAGTCATAAAAAGACCCACGTGATTAAAATTCTCTGTTGTTTATAGGTTACAAGAAAGACATTATTTAAAGTTCCTTTAGCCTATCTTTTTTTTTTATAGCAAGCCTATAAAGTAGGCTAAGAAAATACATACGGCAATAGATCTTTTTGGGTTTAACAAATTAAAAATGTACTTGAGATACACCTTGTTGGCCCTCAGATAACCTTTACATAATATGAAAAAGGTAGAATAATTATAGTTTTAATACAAGCTATCATTTGCAATTTTAGTTTGTATTAGCCTATTTTTAGACATTATGAACGGCATGATCGCTATTTATTCCAGTGGTTGAATACTTACTACATAATAATCTTAACCAAATATTTGTATTCAATTATAAAATCATGTTTGACATCGCAGTGCCTGAAGAGAGCACGTGAGTGACATAGTTTAGTGGTGCGCGCGAACAGAAAGCGTTATATGTGACCGCGGATTGATTAGCAGCACTTACCGTCAGTCAGCTCCTTTTCTTCACTGTAAGTATTTCACTTTGCGATATAATCCACAGTTTTCTTCACGAACTAAGCCATATATTGCTCTGTCCATGCCACGTCCACGCCTTCTATCTTGACACTGAATCTGTTTTAGATATCCACCGTTTACCATTGTGACTTTGCTTAGGAATTAAGTAGCTAAAATAATTTAAGTTAAATTTGCACCTGTCCGTCCAGCTTTCAGACAGAAAAGCAAAGTGCGTCTATATGTCTTTGTCATGCTCTATCAGTTTCAGTTATGTCTCAGTATATACTCTGATCTAGTGAGCGCACTAAACGTAATTTGCCTGGGCTACTTGTGTTCCTCCTACTGTCTCCCTCTCTCCATGAACTCCTCCCATCATTAGCCTTCATCCACACTCCATATGATTTAATCATATACAGATTAGTGTCATCAGGTATATGGGAAAATGATACAGTATACATACACTCAATAAAATTATAGCAACAAGCAACATATTAGGCTAAAAAACATCTGTATAAAATAATTTAAAATGAGTCACTGTAAATAGATCATTAGAAAAATGGCATTGTTAGACTTTCCTATGTACATTAAAGGGTTAGTTCACCCAAAAATGAAAATTCTGTCATTAATTACTCACCCTCATGTCGTTCCACACCCGTAAGACCTTCGACAATCTTCTGAACACAAATTAAGATATTTTTGATAAAATCCGATGGCTCAGTGAGGCCTGCATTGCCAGCAAGATAATTAACAGAAAGTCCAGAAAGCTACTAAAGACATATTTAAATCAGTTCATGCGACTACAGTGGTTCAACCTTAATGTTATGAAGTACTTTTTGTGTGCCAAAAAACAAAACAAAATAATGACTTTATTCAACATTATCTACTGATGGGCGATTTCAAAACACCGCTTCATGAAGCTTTGAAGCTTTACGAATCTTTTGTTTCGAATCAGTGGTTTGAAAGCGTGTATCAAACTGCCAAAGTCACGCCACCCAGTGGTGAATCATTGAAATTTCGAAACAATTATGACGTAACGAAGCCTTGTTTACTGAAATCATGTGACTTTGGCAGTTTTATACATGCTCTGAACCACTGATTCAAAAAAAAAAGATTCGTAAAGCTTCGAAGCTTCATGAAGCAGTGTTCTGAAATCGCCCATCACTAGATATTGTTGAATAAAGTCGTTATTGTGTTTTTTTGGCGCACAAAAAGTATTCTCGTCGCTTCATAACATTAAGGTTGAACCACTGTAGTCACATGAACTGTTTTAAATATGTCTTTAGTAGCTTTCTGGGCATTGAAAGTGTTAATTAGCTTGCTGGCAATGCAGGCCTCACTGATGAACGAAGGTCTTATGGATGTGGAACGACATGAGGGTGAGTAATTAATGACAGAATTTTCATTTTTGGGTGAACTAACCCTTTAAGTAACTCTAAAAAAGTAAAATAAAATAATAAAATATTTGTTTATGTCATCTCATCTCATCTCAATAAACTTATCATTTCAAGTATAGGAACAAACTAATCCCGACATCTCAAATTAATGATGTGACAAAATCAACAACAACAGTGTAAATAAAACTTGCAAAGGGTCAAACATACATCTATATTATTATTATATAATTATTCATTCCCCAGTGCATGCTGGGATAAGGCTCAATGGGAAATACTTTTACATTTAAAACAGCTTGTTTGCATTTTGTTGTATAATTCCTCATTTTTGTTAAAAAAGGACACTTTCTAAGTCTACAGAAGCACAGAATATTCCAAAAAATTCAGTTAATATTCTTATATGGATTAGTGAGAATTAATTTTCACACTCTGATATCGAAAAACTAAAGAAGATGTTTCTTATTAGTGATTTTACAGTGTTATATATAAAAATATGTATGAAATATTGCAGCTGACTTAAAGTTAAAGAGCAGGCTTTTTTTGTGTAGTCGAGGCTGTTTGATTGTGTCTAACTGGTTTGGACATGGAGTTATGTCACTGAAGTAATCACAAGCGAAACACTCAATTTGTCTTATGCACATCGGCCTCATTGTAATCACAAGTCCTTTGTGTATCCTGTTTCTTGGAATTGTAAAGTCTATTGCAGAATCACAGGAGTGAATGATGACTTTGAAACTCAACACTCCTCATCCATCTTATTAATATATGTGTGCACAAACAACACAGAACAAGAAATCCCATGTTTTTCTTTTCCCTACAGGAGGACGAAATTAGACCTGACAGGCTCATTATACAATGAAATTAATCACATTAAAAGACTGATTAAAACATGGAAGTGATTACACACTTACACTGAATACATAAACATGAACGTGCTCAGCCTCCGAGCGTTTCTAACACCTGCTCCTCTGAAAGGGATTAAATGGAAGTTTGAGCAAATGACCGTCTATCTTTTCTCTGCAATTTAGATGAGCTCAGTCAGAACTCCATCCTCAGCAGTCTCAGTGCTTGAGTCAGCCAAAAAAATAAAAAAATGACATAAATCCCTTCCCCCCTTTTCAAGCTCTCCCTCAGTCCTGCCTAATCATTTTTCCTGATGACAGAACAATGGCTAGATAGATTAAATGGAAGGATTGAAGAAGTAAGAGTGGGACTAATTTGAATGTTTAAAAGTAATTAATTGGGTAAATGGAATAGATCTACAGAGCTGATTCATGGTTCGCTTAGCAATGACCCTCTGTGCGATTGTTTTGCTCTCGCAGAGAATCAGAGGTGGTGTGCAGTCAGTGCGAAAGAGTCTGTTCATTCTCCCTGCAGAGGCAGCGTGAGTGTCCGCACATACACTAGCAGCGCTGAAAGAGGGAGAACACTACATGCCGATTACTTAAAGTGTGTGTCGGAGCGAGAGAATTCAAGCATTGTGAAACTTTCCTTCCACAGACCAAATCAAGTTTCAAACCTATTACAACTTGTCCCAAGATCTATCATAGCTGAAGAAAGCTATCTGTTAGTGTTCCCATTCACTGCAATCGTAGTGGATCGGCAGGCACAGAAAGCCCCAAAAGTATGTGATTTGAAATATGCCATATTTGTTCATATGGGTTCGGCTCTGGCCAATCACTTGTGCCGTAAATGCCATGTCATTCTGAACTCCAGGAAAATGGCATCATAAAAATGCTGATTGACTTAAGGCACTTCACCAGAGACTATCAGCCTAAGGTTTTTAGGGGAGGCTCTAGTTCTCCAAAAAATATGTCAAGTCACCTTTATTTATAGTGCTTTATACAATGCAGTTTGTTTCACAGCAGCTTTACAGTGAGAAAAAGGAAAATAATGGTGCAAACATAATTCAATTCTGCTGTAAAGCAGCTCTAAAAAACTTTTTCAATTATTTAGTTGAAATCAGTTCAATGTTAATTCAGTTTGGTTCAATAACGGTGTAAAGTTAATCAATTATAGAATGAGTTCAATTCATAAAGCAGCTCTGGAGAAAACATCATCCAGCTGGGTTCAGTCCTCATCCAATAGTGTCAGTGCAGTCAAGTCAATAATATTGCTGAATATTAAGTATCTCCAACTAAGCAAGCCAAAAGGAGATAGTGGCAAGGATCCCAAGCTCCACCAGTGACAGAAATGGAGAAAAAAAAACCCTTGGCGGTGACCAGGCTCAGTTGGGGGAACAGTTCTTCCCTGGCCAGACCAACGGACATGGTGTGGTTTAATTCCAGGATGCATCACAAGTCAGAATTGTCGATTGATATAATTCAGAATATTCCATCCTTCTTCTTGAAGATGGGTTTACATCATGCCAGCGTATGGAGGGAGGTGAAGCTGGCCATAGGGGTCTGTACAGAGGACTTGTCTGATTCTCCTGGTCGACTTTGCTGAGGATCTGTGCCAATGACTGTCTAGTCGATGAGGTCTTCACAGGCGATCCATCTCTAAGGCTCGTCTAGTTGTCATTGTCTCTGCTGATATTCAGGGCTGTTGTGGTCGTCTCTAGGTACAGGTACACCATCTGTCACAGAACAACATCTCTAATAATTGTGATTTAAAAGCTTGCAATTTTTTTTTGAATGGCCATCAATGGAGAAAGATGCTGCAGAACTAGAACTAGACCATGCTAACTAGCCAAACCAGTAGAGTTTACTGTGACAAGTAACTTTATCTTTGGAAACTTTATCTTACATTTAGGCTGTTTTCACCTGGTATTAAGATGCATTTTGGTCGATCGGATCACAAGTGGACGATGCTAAATACAGGTGTTAAAAGTTTTGAGCTTGTCCACTTTTGACCATTTCCACATTCGACTGGATTGCTTTCGTAAGCTGATGCTCTTTCTCCAGCCCTGTTTCAACCTGTTATTAAGATGCTTTTTGGTGAATCGGATCACAAGTGTACGAGGGAGACACATACCCGTTTACACCTGGTATTTTAATCCGTCTCTTTTGTCCACTTTCAACCACTTCTGTCCTGATTTCTTTGAGGGGAAGGTCTTGTGGTAGATCTTCCCCTACGCACCTGACTTAGGTTTATCTGTTTACCTGGGGCGTCTCCTAATCGACACCCGAGCATCTCCCAATCGACACTCAACATATACCTGATCTTTCAGAGCGTCTCCAAATCGACACTCAATAATACTCTTGGGAGCATCTCCAAATCGACACTCAATAATATCTTCCGGAGTGTCTCCTAATCGACACTCAATAATATTTCGGTCAACGTCTTGACCCCTAACTTGCTGCACAGCAATAACCAGACTATGCCTTAGAATATGCTATATTCACGGCCGGAGGACCTCGTATCAATCAAAGAGAATCCCACCAGCAAGAAGAATACAACAGTTTATATAGGATAGGGGCATGGGAAAGCATTCTACAGTATGATTGGTTCTTCATATGTCAAACCTCATGTTACTAGGTAAAGCAAGATCTGCCCAAATCATGTGTTTATTAGTTCGTTGGTTACTCAATATCATGGGGCTATTATATTTAGATAGTTGTCTAGCTGTCCCTAAGTGTCATTTCCACTTTTCTTATATTTGGACATGATTCAGACACACACTGACTTAAGCCCATGTAAGGTTTGAGGACATTTAGTTTTCAAAAGCATATAAATGTTATTCCTGCAAGGGAAAAGAAATGTTAGTTATGATTGATTAAAAAATTCCATAACAGTCTATAGGCATAAATATATGGGTTTTTTCAGATCTTTCAATCTCTAATGGACAAAATAAGCTCACTCGATTTACATATGACCGTGTCCAGAGATGACAGAAAAACATACAGAAAGCATCAGCTTTCTTTTCTGCTCTCTTTTTCGTTCAAGGCCAGCCGAACGAGGTCAGTGCATGTTGGAAATCAGGAATGGTCAGAGACTATGCTTGGTGCATTTTTCATCTTCAAACCAAACTTGGGTCTTCAGCTGACAAAGTTTAAATCCCATCTGGCTAGCACGCTTCTCATAATGTTTACGCAGTCAGTAGGTGGTCTTCAAACACATTCGACCACATGAGCGTTTCCACTACGAAAGAAATCTGGTCGAATGCGTTTTCGACTACCTCTGGAAGAGGTCGAAAGTGGACAAACTCAAAGTGATTAACACCCCGTTTACACCTGTATTTAGCGTCATCCACTTGTGATTTGAGAGACCAAAGCGCATTTTAATACCAGGTGGAAACAGAGCCTCCATCGTCTCTGGGCATGGTCATATGTAAACTGCGCAAGCTTATTTTGTCCATTAGATTGAAAGATCTGGAAAAAAACATATATTTACCTGCCTATAGACCTTTCCCTTGAAGAAATCAAGACAGAAGTGGTTGAAAAACACGGTATGTGTCTCCCTCGTCTACTTGTGACCCGATTGACCAAAACGCATCTTAAAGGCATAGTTCACCCAAAAATGAAAATGTGATGTTTATCTGCTTACCCCCAGGGCATCCAAGATGTAGGTGACTTTGTTTCTTCAGTAGAACACAAATTATGATTTTTAACTGCAACCGTTGCCGTCTGTCAGTCAAATCATGGGAGTGGATGGGAACTTCTTTTATAAGAGTAAATAAAACTTGCTTAGACAAATCCAAATTAAACCCTGCGGCTCGTGATGACACATTGATGTCCTAAGACACGAAACGATCGGTTTGTGCGAGAAACTGAACAGTATTTATATCATTTTTTACCTCTAATACACCACTATGTCCAACTGCGTTCAGCACTCGCTTAGTGAGGTCTGATCGCGCTCTGACAATGGAAGTAATGTCTAGAGGTGCATCCCAATTCGCGTACCTATGCACTATTCTATGACGTTTTTAAGTATAAATAGTGCGAGTAGTGCATTCACATTGAAAGTTCCAAAAAGAAAAAGTACACTTTAAATACCCGGATGATGCACTAAATTAACGGAAAAAATGAAGTGTGGAATGTTGTTAGTGCACTCAACTGTCGCAGCTTAATTACATAGTGGAGGGGAAGGGAGGATCCGTTGTTAAATGACAAAATAACCTTATACAATTCACGCTCTACATGGATGAGTGCATAGTGCACAAGTACATAGTGTATAAATGCATAGTGTATAGTGCGTCATTTGGGATGCAACTTAGCACTCATTGAAGTATAAGCGCGAGACATCACTGTCGTTATCAGACCTCACTAAGCGAATGCTGAACACAGTTGGACATAGTGGTGTATTAGAGGTAAAAATGATATAAATACGGTTCAGTTTCTCGCACAAACAGATCGTTTCGTGTCTTAGGACATCAATGTGTCGTCACGAGCTGCAGGGTTTAATTTGGACTTGTCTATGCAAGTTTTATTTACTCTTATAGTAGAAGTTCCCATTCACTCCCATGATTTGACTGACAGAAGGCAACGGTTGGAGATAAAAATCATCTTTTGTGTTCTACTGAAGAAACAAAGTCACCTACATCTTGGATGCGCTGGGGGTAAGCAGATAAACATCAAATTTTCATTTTTGGGTGAACTATCCCTTTAATACCAGGTGGAAACACGGCCTTAGCGCTGCACGATTCTGTATAAATTGAGAATCAAAACACATTTTTTTTGTTTCAAATAGAGATCATGATTCTCCCATGATTCTGAACAGACAAAAGACAACTAAACAAAATAGCATGTAATTTACAAGAGGTTCTAACAAAATGTAAATTGCTAAATGAATCATTTTAAAAGCTATGAACTTTTATCCCAGTACTTCTGTGATAATCTGAATATTTGTAACAAAAATAACAATACGTGGTTGACAAAACTGTTTGTGAAGCTGTTTCATACCTATACAACTGTTTTCTCTGGGTCAGCGGCAGCGCAAGCGCAGACTTGAATGTTTCGGTGTGATTTTGTCAAAGGTTTAATAGACACAAGCGAATCGTTGTCATTTAGGAATGAGATCACATGGGTGTTGGAATCGATATCACAATCTTTTAACGATTAATTGTGCAGCTACATGCAACCTAATAATCGGTTTGTAGTTGGATTGATGGTTAAACTGAACTGAAAGTTTGTAAGAGACATATCATCTGGTTAGGACATAAAGTTAAATGATCATGGCTGTTAAGGCCTGTTCACAACTACAATGAAAAATATAACAAAGTTTTAATAGTCATTCTATTTCTGAGAATATGGAATATAGCTATAACAATAATGACACCGAGGTATATCGTTGGAATCACTTTCCAGCTGACGAACAATAAAAAAACATTGACAGCCCACTCAAGCTGAACTGCAGTATGGTTATTATAAACAAAACGTTATTGTCCGTTGGTGTGTATGCTAATGTAGTTATCGTTATAGTTATTCTTGGTATGAACAGGCCTTTATCCTGCAGTCAAAGTTTGAAAGTCTGAAAGTATTTACATTCTCTGTTATTTTCGTATTTTTTTGTTTCATATTGGCTTGCAGACCGATATCCAGCTTCTTGCTGCAGTTTCACCATGTGATCAGAATTCAAATAGAGTGTGGTCAGAGGTGAGACTGAGTTTTATCAGCTCCCTTCACCACTTGGCTCATAAAATGCTGCTCTCTGCGAAGAATAAGACAGTACATATTATAACACTTTGAGTGATGTGTTCTCTATTAGGGAGCATTTGGTGCACACATGGACTAAGTATGAGTTGATTCTCTCAGGGCAACATATTCTTCAAGAGGGGAGCTTGTCTGTCTTTACAGTGGACTTAGATCAAAACCTCAAAACTTCCTCTTGTTCAAGGATTCATCCCAAACTCCCAAGTGTCCTTGTAGACTCTATGCTGGAGACCATCTTTGGTTCTCTCTTAAAGTTTCAGATTTCCATTTTGGTCTCCAAGGATGTGTTGATAATATATAAGACCAATTTTTCTACAAGGACAGCTGTAAAAAATTTGTTGTGGTTGAGGAAGTTTGGTGTGTGAAAGCCCAGGGGTTTATCAAGGACCAGATTTGTTCCAAGTTTTCATGAAACCCATAGAGCTAAAAGTAAGACTTTAAGCAGCCAGCCAAACACACATGAGCTGAGGTTAGAGGAAGGTGTGGAAAACCAGAAAATCTCTTGTTGTTTTTTTCTTATCTTATACTTCTTCTGCTTTCTATTTCCCTTCCTTTCTCTCCTTGCCCCTTTATATTTTCCATAAAACAATGCCTTTCAGCGGTTATATTGTGACATCCATTTTTCATCACCCCGGTCTTACATTTTTCACCACTGACCAAAAATGAAACAACAAAATATAAGGACTGTTGAGCTTGCCAGTGAAAGCAGCATTATCAAGAATAAAAGGAAAAGACAAATCACACATATCTCATTTATTTCTCATAGACAGCAAGGATCAAATGGAAAGCAAATGGCATCGTCTCGGAATTTTCTCCTGAGTGTTTAAGAAGAAATATCTCCAAGTGTGCCAAAAAAGTGTCTTTTGCTCACCAAGGCTGCATTTATTTGATCTAAAATATAGTAAAACAGCAGTTTAAAATAACTAAGTGTATTCCTGTGATGCAAAGCTGAATATTCAGCATCATTTCGCCAGTCTTCAATGTCACATGATCCTTCAGAAATCATTCTAATATGCTGATTTGCTGCTCAAGAAACATTTATTATTATTTTTTTATCAATGTTGAAAACATTGCAAAGATTCCATTCAAGCATGTGGTAATATTAAAAAAGAAAGAGAAATTAATACTTTTATTAATCAAGGATGCATTAAATTGATCAAAACTCACAGTGAAGACAATGTTACAACATATTTCTATTTAATAAATGCTTGAATAAATTTAATAAATAAATTCTGTTCATTGAACTTTCTATTTGTCAAATGATCACCAAAAATATTAAGCAGCACAACTGTTTTCAACATTGATAATAATCAGAAATGTTTCTTGAACAATAAATCAGCATATTAGAGTGATTTCTGAAGGATCATGTGACACTGAACACTGAATTCAGCTTTGACATCACAGTAATAAATTATATAATTACTGTTTTTACTGTATTTTTGATTAAATAAATGCATCTGTGAGCAGAAGAAACATCTTTCAAAAACATTAAAAATCACAATTTTTCCAAACTTTTGACAGTTACTGTAACATTTAACAGTATGTAAGATTTTGTTATTATTTTTAATTGTAATTTTCATTTTTTAATTTGATTGAATTTAGAAAAAAATGTGCAGAATTTATAGTATCAGTTACTTATAAGTTTATCATTCATAATTTTAATATCAGTTCTAATTTATCTGGACTCTGCTATCCACATTTAAATTATAACTCTATACTCTGACTCTATATTGATTCATTTGTGTCTATATTTTCCCTTATTTTTCTCTTTGACCATGTTCATACAAAGCTGAGAACGTCAAGTGTCCTGAGCTATGAATAAGAAACCGTTGAGCAATAACCGATTCCTCTGGGTTCAGTACAGATCCCAAAGCCCCATTTATATGTATAACCCATTACTGAGCTGTAGCGATTGTCTGTGTGTGTGTGTATGTTTTACCATGCAATATTCCACATGACAGAAGGCCTATTCATAATCATCAGTTACTGAAACTGACCACAGGAATCATCACACACATTCATTATGGCTAATGGTTTATGACCAGGAATCCTCAAACAGACATGAACCGCTATCTTAATCACGAGGGCCCCTTAAACACACATGAACAGCTATCTGCTCATGAGAACGATGGTGGTTATGAGCAGTGGTCCTGTAATATATACAGAGTACATAGGTTGGGGTGAAACGTTCAGTTCAGGGGCTGATGTCACTTGATGCAATTTCAGGGCTTTAAGGTTATTGGACAAGCTGGTCACACATACATAAACAAGAAGGTTTGATTGACAGAGAGAAGGGATGACTGCATCTGGATCTGGATTACAAGTGCATATGATTAAGTTCTGAATCCTTTGAGGAAGGTATGAGCGGGAGAAAAATACTTGGAACGGGATCCTAGATTTGGTGCCAAGTTAAATGTCTTTCACAAATCCAGCTGCAGGCTACAGTTATCCAACCTTTTTTCTGGACATCTCATTTAAAACAAACTTAGTATATTACACATGCTATTGCGCATCAATGTTGCTGCTGTAAGATGGACTTTCAAGTTATATACCGGTACACATGTTTGGGTCAAATATGTACAAACCCAACCATTGAGTTTAAAATTTTAATGTAAAAATTCAAATCAATGGTTGGGTTTGTCCCAAACGTTGGTTAAAACAAAACACACTACAGTTCAAAGGTTTGGGGTCCGTTTTAAATAAATCAATACTTTTATTCAGCAAGAATACATTAAATTGATCAAAAATGCATGGTTTCCTCAAAAAAATTAATTAGACTTACAGTTTTCAGCATTAATAACAAGAAATGTTTCTTGAGTAGTAAATCAGCATATTAGAATGATTACTGAAGGATCACCAAAGACTGGAATAATGCTGCTGATAATTCAGGTTTGAAAAAATATATTTTAAAATATATTATAATAGAAAACAATCACGGTAAAAATGAATGTGTTGCCTAGATTTTTGTTTCTATTTCAAAGCCTTCCTATTTTTTCAACAAAATCTTTTTTCATTTATATAGACACTCTGATATCTGACTTTATCTGGAATAGGAAAATCCCCCGGGTGCGTAAAGACATACTGCAAAGACATCGTTCTTGTGGTGGATTATCCCTCCCTAATCTTCAGCGTTACTACTGGGCTTCTAACATTAAATTTATGTTGTATTGGATAAACCCTTCTGACAACCCAGAGTGATTGTTGTTAGAAAATGCCTCTTGTAGACCCACATCATTACCTGCTCTACCCTGTACAAAGATACCTCTTTCCGAGCCAGTGTCTAGACATTCTCTAAACCCTATTGTCAGAGCATCCTTTCAAATTTGGAATCAGTTTAGACGAGCTTTTTCACTTACTGAACTCTCAATGAATGCTCCGATCATATGTTTACTCCTTCAATTAGACACTGCTTTTAATTGTTGGGAAGAGAAAGGACTTGCCACATTGAAAGATCTATATAGTAATAATAGTTTGATTTACTCTTTGATTTCTTCACAGAATTTAAAGGTGCTAAAGAGGATGTTTTGTTTTATACATTTTTGCAATATTACTTGAAACTGTCTTTACTAACTGATAAAATACTATTTATTAGGTGCACTGAAAGTAATAATATTAATATACATCATCTGTGCAAGAGGTAGGGCCTTAAAAACATAAGCCAATCGTTTACGCGATCATCGCGTAAACGATTGGCCCTCTGGCTTGTCAATCACTGCCGTGACGTTCCTTGTGAGAGACAAGCGCGGCTGCGCTCTCCAGTAACTTTCCACACTCTACAGGCGCCGCATGCAATGTTTTTGTCGGAGACAGGAGTAACAACTGCAGATTATGAGTCACCTGCGGTGAGTCCGACATAATGAATCCACAAACACGACACAGCGAATGCCGGTGGTAAACACTCGTGTTCCAATACTCGTGCACGAGTTTTTGGAGGCGTTCCTTTGAAATTCGCATGCGCTCATTTCAAAAACTCAGTAACAGTCTTTGGTTTCTCAGTCGACGAAAAAATCCTCTCTATCACCTTTAACTTCTTTAACTGAATCAAAGCAACAATGGGAAAGTGAACTTGATTTGTAATTTTCAGAAGAAACACGGCAAGACATTATGAATAAGATTCATTCAACCCCAATTTGCTTACGAGATACAATTATTCAATTCAAAATAGTTCATTGCCTACACTGGACAAAAGCAAAATTAGCAAAATTTTCACCAAATATAGACTTCTTGTGTGATAGGTGTAGAGTGGATATTGCCAATCATACACACATGTTTTGGTCATGTCCTAAGCTTGTTAATTATTGGCAATTAATATTTAATTTTTTTTTCAGGAGTTCTACATATATCTATTGATCCTTCCCCTATTCCTGCAATATTTGGTTTGACTACAGAACTCGGTCTGGATAATAATGCTAAAAATATGATTGCTTTTTTGAACCTACTAGCTAGATGTCTTATTCTGCTAAAGTGGAAGGACAGATCTCCACCTACTTTCAGTCACTGGATTAGAGATCTTATATACCATCTTGCATTAGAGAAGATTCGTTATTCCACTAAAGTCTGTTGTCAAACTTTTTTCACTATTTGGCAGCCAGTGCTGACTTACATACAGCAAATGGATCCAAATGTAATTTTTTCTCTATAAATTTTGTTTGTTTTTTCCCCCTCTGTTTTTTTCTATCTGGCCCTGTGAGGCCATAATAATATGGTACAGAACAGTTTGTAAGTTAATGGGTAATGGTTAGGGGTGTAACGATACGCTCAGGTCACGATACGATACGTATCTCGATACGGAGTTCACGATACGATACGTATCACGATATTTTGAACAAAATGAAACTGAAATTCAAACAAGATTTATTAAAAAAACATGAACAAATTTCAATAATTTTCCTTGTTGTACATACAAGATCACATTTCAATAAAATAAATAAATATAAAATTTTAATAAAAACCTTCTGTATTCAAATTAACAGTTGAATAGGGCTGTCTGTCACTGAAAAAAAATGTTAAATTTAACATGAACTTAGAATTATGAATAGGGGCCATTCACATATCGCGTCTAAAAACGCGTGGAAGGCGCGGCCGCACCGCTTCTCCTTCTTTCCAAAGCGCTTGCGCTCCCGTGGCGTCGGTCGTTGCTATGCAACCATGAACTGAGCTCTCCAAGAGGATCAGGATGTTTCTGCAAAGGATAAATGATTTCTAGCCCTTGCATTAGTTTTACGACGAGATATATTGATGGAGATAAGATATAAAAAACACCATGTACAGCTATGATCAGCTGTTCGGCTGAGCTTTTGATGTTTTGTTACGGAAAGGCCATAGCTGATCGGTTGATTCTTGTCACACGACCTGCGGTGCGCTTGCGGCATTCTGAGAAGTTGAGAAATGCATGCGCGTCGCGACCGCGTTGATCCCATTATGAGCGCGCCTGCCGCGCGGCTACATTTGAAAATAATAACTGACTTGCACGCGGAAAAGACGCAATATGTGAACGGCCCCACAGAACTTCTTAAAGCAAAGCATCGCAAGCGTCTTTTGCTTTTCTGTGAGCACAGCTGGTGCTGTGCACTGCGGTGAAAGAAAGCCACGACTTTTCTCACGCGACCATGCAAGAGACTGACGTGAGAAACGTTTAAACCTGCTTGCAAGATTCAATGTGTGCCCGAAACACTTACTGAACTAGAGAGCTGATTGAGACACACCATCTACGATAAATCGTTACACCCCTAATACTTACAGTAATTTAAAAATGTGGTAGCATTGGATCTGGACAGGAAGGATAACTCTGGGAGTTGGAAGGGGTGTGTCGCGATTCTGCCTTCTCACATCGCGATACAGGTTCGTGGACCTGCGTATCGCGATTTCGGTTTCATATCGCATATCGTTACAGCCCTAGTAATGGTGGATGGGGAGCTCTGTTGGAGCAAGATAATTGATTTAATCTAATTTTTCTTTTGAAATTGTTGTTATATTATACTATGTAAAATATTTTAATTTAAAAGACTTTGAACAAAAAAAATAATAGAAAACAATTATTTTAAATTATGATAACATTACAACATTAGAATATTACTAAATACTTAATACATCCTTATTTCAAAGAAAAAAATAAAATAAAATAAAAAGATCTTACCGACCCCAAACTTTTCAATGTTAGTATATATGACAACACATACTATTACACATCTTAGAACTTAGAAATGTGCTTTAACCTCGATTTTCAAAAGATTTTTCTTTCCTTTATTGTGGACACTCTTATTTGTCATTGACCCTGCTGTTTTTTTTTTTTTCTCAAAATCACTCAATCATGGTGACAAAATCCACAGGAATCATCCTTCACATGAACTGACGTCCTCTATGTCCTCTATAGCTTCCCTCCTATCCTCTCAAACCTGCTCTTCCACTCCTCGCACATATTTCACAACCACCACTTTCCTTTTCTTTAATGAAAGACGGATGTAGGTATCCCAGAACAGCTCTCAGCGAGGTGCATTAGTCATGGTTTGATTAATCGTTATTATACGGCTTAATTAAAAGGAGCAGAGTGTAAGTGAGCAATTACATCAGACCGTTCCTCCAGACTGTCATCTTTACCATTCTCTCACCAACTCACAATACCCTCATTACGATGGTTCCATGTTTGGCCATTTTTTTTTCTCCCTAGATAACTTATTCTGTTTTCCTCAGTCAGTGCTGTGGGAATTGCAGAAGCAGCTTTTACCCAGGCCAGTCTGAGAGTATATGACAGGATGCTGTAGGGTCAAAGATGAAGAAGGGCCAGGGCATTTGCCCAGCCCCCCAATGGCATGGGAGAAGGGCTCCAACAGGCCTGCTGTATAGCTTTGTGTTTTCACACGTCACATAAGCAAACAGAAAGTATAGTATAAAGTGAAGAAAAAGTAAACTATTTTAAATAAATAAATAAGTTCAGATATCTGAACAATTAGTGAAATTCAATTAATGAAATTTGCTTAACATTTCTAGGGTTGACTGCCATGGTGAAAAAGCTTTTAACCAGTATGGTCTTACACGGGGAAAAAAATAATTTCATTTTGGTGGCTTTGGCCAATTTACTGATACAATAACTAGGTTTTGAGGCATGAATTAAAGGTTTTAGGTGAGTTAATACATTTTGCAGATACATTTTCAAATAAATGCTGTTGTTTTGAACTTTCTATTCATCAAAGAATCCTGAAAAAAATGTTTCACGGTTTCCACAAAGATGTTAAGCAGCACAACTGTTTTCAACTGTTTTCTTGAGCAGCAAATCAGCATATTAGAATGATTTCTGAAGAATCATGTGACACTGAAGACTGGAGTAATGATGCTGAAAATTCAGCTTTGACATCAAATTACATTTTAAAATATAATAAATAATAAATTGTTTTAAATCGTAATAATATGTATAATCATTTTTGGTGAGACTTCTTTAAAAAACATTTAAAAATCTTTCTGACCCCAAACTTTTGAACGGTAGAGTATATAAAAAAATAGCATAATATTTTGTCAGAGTAAATGGCTGTTTTTTTTTTAATAGCCGTCATTAGACATTGTTCACCTAAAATTCTGTCATCATTTATTTACCCTCAAGTTGTTCCAAACCTGTATGAATTTCCTTCTTCTGCGAAACTCAAAAGATATTTTAAACAACATTGGATGCCATCAGTGACGGCGCGTGGATTTTAAAATAGAGGAGGCACACTAATTGTAGTGGTCTAGAGATCCTCTCCCAAGGATTTATTATTATTATTAATATTAGTAGTAGTATTAGTGGTATTAACAGCTTTAAAATGGCATTTTGGGTCACTTTTAAACATAAAATGTAAAAAAAAGACCACATATATCACATTATACATATAATTATATATAGACTACTGCATGAAAATATAATTTCACTCACCTAGCCTATAATTTCACTGTCAGTAAAAAAAAAAAAAGAGCACATTCGGCCATTTAGTGAAGCTGATTGCTGTATCCTATGTGTGATTTGTAGCTGCTGCTCGAATGGTATCTTGCTAAATTTGTTGGCGATCAAATATTTAATATCTCATAATTAAGGTAGTTGGTACATTATCAGCAGGAGCAGTTCAAACTAATATCATGTAATTTAAGTCTACGATATCTATGATATCAATGATTGGTTGATATACCAAGGGAGGCTAGCCTCCTCTGCATTGTACTTTTTCTCAACATTCTAACCACTGAAAGTGAAATACTCAATCATTTTTTTAATTAATTAATTTTTTAAGTCTCTGGCTATGAATTCTCCAGAGACGTTTTTAAGAAAAACTGCATACTGGTCTGAAATGACATGACATTGAAAAACTTTTTTTTTAAAAAACATTTTTTAGTTTTGAAGTTGCCACCAACTAGACCAGCACCAAACCAGTCCTAACAAGCAGAAAAACAGTCTGAACCAACATGGAAATTAACAGTGTGTGAATCACAGAGGACGTTCATGAGAGGTGTTTCATTATCGCAGAAAAGTACAGTATGGGTTCTGGCATATTTTGTCATGTCACATTAGCAACAGCCATATAGCTATTGTTAAATGTGCAGTTTAATGAAAGGAAGCCTAGAAAATACTGCGCAACTGGTTTAAGTTGTTCGGTGCAGTCTCATGTAGTGAAGAAGTAATGACGTGGAGAATACAGTTGTCCTCAAGGATTTAGCGCAAATGAGTGGAATGGTAATAGAAGCAGATGGCTCACGCTGCAGGTGCATGAGCCGTGGAAAACATAAAGGGTAGCAAAAGGAGAAGGAGAGGGGAGAGAGAAGTGATAATGATGAATGGAGCAGGCAGTAAAGGAGGACACTCCTGAACCCAGGAGAATCCATTCTGATGCATCTCAGGTCTCCAGGCCGCTTTTCTCACGTACACCACTAAATTAAAAACGCTGAGGTGGAGCGAAACCAACATTTATAAGCATAGTACACTGCTTCAGGCGTAAGATAGGACAATTTTTGGAGAGTGTGATAAGGAACCTTTCGTTTTCTGGATGGGCAGTGTGGAGTTAATTTCAACTGATAGGGCTAATTAATTGCCATTCGGTTAGCATCATTAGCATACGTGTGGGTGAGGGCCCATGCTAATCATTCAGTTCCTTGCATATCTCGGTGGACTTAACCAAATGACTCTCTCCATGAAGAGTTTTGTTTTTATCAAGTTATTTGCGTCTGGGTCGTCATGAGCATTAAAAGTGCCTCATTATGGCGGTTCATTGTTTCTGTCTCTAATTTCCTCTGCTTTGTCTCCGTCTGTCGCATCCTATTTACTGTCAGTCTGAACTAGAGATTTTTGTATTTGCATTCAACAGCCTCTATCCAGGGCTGACATCAGTGTGTGAGTAGGGGAGCAAGGCCATGATGTATTTCTCTAGCAGATAGTAAAAGCTTTATTAAGGACTCCACTTTGCATTTATCCTCATAATCTGCAATTATGTTGTCAGGGCAACTGCTATTGTGAAGTGGCACATCAAAGGATACATGTGGAGTGGTCCTGTCATGGGCCTGTTAGTAGGAAGGTCATTTGAGGCCACCTGGTGTGAGGTATCTTATGAAGATACGTATTTTACTTGTCAAGCAAGAAATGGACAGATGGTGGCAAAACATTCTTAGACAGTATGGGACAGATGGATTTGTTTGTTCCATGTGCGATTCAATAACATTTAATTCCTTTGAACCAAACCATTCCCTGAAGCTTCAAAAAAACCAAGTGAGTTATATTGATCATTGCTTCTTCTTTTACAATGGAGACGTTAAATCAAGAATTAGTTTTCAGCAAATAACGAAAGCCTCGCTGTCTGGTTTTGTTTAGGCAGTGTGTGTCTCTCTGCTTTTGGTGCCAAATACAGATTCAGACAGGCGACTTGAGCAGTCGATATCCTGTCTGCTGCCACATGAATGGAGAGGCTACGTGGGGTAAAGCAGGTCCTTTGAGGTCAAGAGATGGTCTGAAAAAGGGAGAAAACGCCTGTTCGTGGCACTCAGGAAATGTGCAGAATGGAAAAGAGAGAACAGACTACAGAGGAGCACAGACCAATATAGACAGAGGATGAATCAATGTGAGGAAATGTCATATGAGGACTGAGAAGGGAGATGAATGGAGCGGATATTGTAACACTAGAGTGTAAATTAGTACTTTCCTGTTTATCAGTGGGAAACAAACATGGAAGCATACTGTTTGAGAGTGTATATGTGTAATTTTATACAAAAGTTCAATAGACAAGAAGTTAATATTGAGTAAAAAAAAAGTTCCTAACGAAACCACAGCAGAATTAAACATTACACATCTCCAAGCAACACACAATTAAATAATTTCAGTTGAGGAAAGGATTGTATGATCGCCCATAAAGGAAGTCACTTGTTTAATTCTGAATGAATCACTGCTTTTGAACAAATTGTTTGGGTAAATTATTGAATGAATCCCTCACTCACTCAGAAGGACAGTCGCTGAATTTACCATATCATTATATGGATGAAATAGTAAGAGTTATATGCTAGTATGTGGTTTTGAAATCAGCAACTCAGTTGTTTAGCTCCTGAATTAATCAATAGCCATGTTTCCATCCAAAGTTGTGAATTTAACTTATATGCTAAATTGGAATATCGCACTAAATATCACTAAGGAAAGTAGGAGAAGCCACTGTATATGCAATAAAGGTATATGCAGATGCCTGCTATTTGGGAATGCAGTCGTCGAAGACAGTTCTGGAAGGCAATACTGAACAACTTTGTTGACAGGCTTTGCTCAGGCATTTTAGAACAACAAAAACAGCATTTCAGATGCTGTGCAAAAAGATTGGTACGCTGGTTGGTCCAATTATGCCATCCCATCACGCATTCACATGATTTTTTTTTGAGGCACATCTAGGGATTTATTCGGTAAATGTGTTTCCATCGTAGTTTAAGCGAATGGTTTCTTATTGAACAAAAAATGTATCCGACTCAAACGAGCGCATACGTTTTTTTATGCACATTATTAGAATTTATGCGCATCTTGGCATTTCCAGTTTTTTATGCGATATCCCAAAATGCGCATTAAAAATAGGTGGATGGAAACATAAGCCGCGTTTCCACCGAAATTACCCGGAACAATTGTACCAGGAACTTTTCTCCCAGGAACTTTTTGTCCCCCCCAGACCTGTTGCCTTCTGTGTTTCCCCTCGGTCTAAAGTACCGTGAAGATTAGGCTAATTTGTCCGGTGACGTAGTACTGTGCGCAACTGTTTCTTCCTGTCAGTGACGGACTGAAATCATTCTTGTGCAAAAAAGCAGTATGGAGGAGATTCAAGGAATGCTGCTTCTGCTCATGGTGTATTGGTTTACTAAAGAAATAATGAAACAAACGGCAGAAAACAGATGAGCATTGATAGTAAAGCGTATACAGAAAGCTCGTAATTCTCAATATAAAATGAGACAACGTGTCTTATCAGCAATTGCTGACATTGACCGTGAGATGGCTGGGACGAACGCGCGCCATCGGGCAGAAAGAACAAGATTGGTAAAAAAACAATCAATCAAAATTATCCAGAGTTGTGAAGAATGTTATTATGGAATTTACTGCTGCGTGGAGTTGACCAATCAAATGCGGCGTGAATCCGACCAATCAAATGTGGCGTGAATCCGACCAATCAGCATATTCAGCGCCTAGTCCCACCCCCGAAAGTTCCTGAACTTTGAAAAAGTACCACCTCGCCATCAGGGACTTTTCTGAGGGGGAAATTTTACCTGGAACTTTTTTTAGTTCCTGGTTCCTGCGGTGGAAACACACCGAGTACCAGCCCAAAGTCCCTAGTTCCTGGGTAAAGTTCCTGCGGTGGAAATGGGGCTATAGCTAATGCTTTTGAATGAATGGGTTGAGTGACTGAATAGAATGACTCAAAGACAGTAGGTGTGTCCGATTTGAAGCGTCGCTGTGCAGACCAAAGGGGCTTTCGTACCGAATTATTCTAGGAGCTTAGTTCTAGGAACTAGCCATTGGATAGTTCCCCAAGAACTAATTTCTCTCCCAGGCCATGTTCCTGGTTGCATTCACACCAGGGAATAGCATCTCTGAAGCAGCAGACAACGGCAACTTTAAACACAGCATTCACAAACGCTAAAAATCTATGAATGGAAGACGCCGTGATCGAAGCTATGTTTGTTGTGTGTTTTGTGATAATGGAGATGGAATGTAAACGCGTAATTTACGCGACTGAAAGAGCAAAAAGTGGGGCTTAGAGACGAAATCTCCTATGACAACTTTCAGTATAACATATCATCGAGGTGGAGAAAAGAACACAACCCTGCAGACAACAGGTAAATGCCGTTATCACTGATTTCCATGTTCGTGAAGTAAATATGTTTACACGGCTCTTTAAAAATGCCAGATGCTGGCGTTTGTCATGCGTTTGACCAATCAACATACACTCACGTCACTGATAGTTCCTAAAGTGCTGGTTTAGATCCTACTCTGAAGTAGGAGCTAATTTAGTTCCCCCAAAAGGAGTTCCTAGAACTAAAATCATTCCTAGTTCCTGCGATGCGAACACAGCAAAATCCGGATATTTCAGCCAGTAGTTCTATGAAAATGTTTCTCCGGTGCGAAAGTATAGAAAGCCATCTGCTCTCTAATCGCTACTCTAAATAGTACTTTGATGTTAGGGCTGTCACGATATTAGATTTTTCACACCACGGTTATTGTGGCCAAAAAATATCACGATATCGATATATCGCGATATTTATAGAATCCTTGGGGGGGAAATTTATCAGTCTGAATAATTTTTACTTTGTTTATTTAGTTTTTCTCTTTCAGGGTTGCTGCACATTTTTTTAAAGTCAAATTTAAGGCGTTTTAAGACCTGAAGAAATAAAAATTAATACTAACATAGTAGCCTATACATTATAGCTGTTACCAATCAAATTAAATCATTATCAACAAAATCAATCTTTGCAATACAGAGGTGACACAGAATGAGAAGTGGCATTAATATATTTACACAGCATTTACAATTTGTCTACATTTAATTCAATATTTAAAGGTGCCCTCGAATGAAAAATTGAATTTATCTTGGCATAGTTGAATAAGAAGAGTTCAGTACATGGAAAAGACATACATTGAGTTTCAAACCCCATTGCTTCCTCTTTCTTATGTAAATCTCATTTGTTTAAAAGACTTCCGGAAAACACGCAGATCTCAACATAACACCGACTGTTACGTAACAGTCGGGATCATTAATATGTATGACCCCAATATTTGCATATATGCCAGCCCATGTTCGAGCATTAGACAAGGAAAGGCAGTATTAACGTCTGGATCTGTGCACAGACAAGGTAAGCAAGCAAGAACAACAGTGAAAAATGGCAGATGGAGCAATAATAACTGACATGATCCATGATAACATGATATTTTTAGTGATATTTGTAAATTGTCTATCTAAATGTTTTGTTAGCATGTTGCTAATGTACTGTTAAATGTGGTTAAAGTTACCATCGTTTCTTACTGTATTCACGGAGACAAGAGCCGTCCCTATTTTCATTTTTAAACACTTGCAGTCTGTATAATTCATAAACACAACTTCATTCTTTATAAATCTCTCCAACAGTGTAGCATTAGCCGTTAGCCACAGAGTATAGCCTCAAACTCATAGAGAATCAAATGTAAACATAAAAAAAAAATACTTTACTCACATGATTTGATGTATGCACACAGCATGCATGACGAACATCTTGTAAAGATCCATTTGAGGGTTATATTAGCTGTGTGAACTTTGTAAATGCGCTGTAATATAGTTGAGAGCTCGTGAGGCAGGGGGCACACGAATTAAAGGGGCGGCGCGCTGAAAAAATCAGTGCATTGTTAATGATGCCCCAAAATAGGCAGTTAAAAAAATTAATAAAAAAAAAATCTATGGGGTATTTTGAGCTGAAACTTCACAGACACATTCAGGAGACAGCTTAGACTTATATTACATTTTGTGAAAAAGCATTCTTGGGCACCTTTAAATATTTAAATAATTTTTTCTAATTTTAAATTTTTAATTAAAATGTCCCTTAAATATGAAACAAAACAAAACTGTCAGTAGGTGGCAGCAAGTCACTGTCTTAATGAGTGAGTGAGTCAACCGATTTGTTCAAATGACTGATTCATTCAGGAACGAAGCTTGGATTCATTCGTTCTAAACGCGGATTCAGTCAGAATAACAAAAACATTTCTGTTGCACGGGGACTCTGTTCTGCTGTTCATCATTTTGAATTTCTCGTTGGTGAAATAAAGAAAAAAAACAAACAATATTAACAATACTGTGTCTAAAATGTAACTCACATTGTTCGTTTAACAAGTTGAAAGAACATTGCATTTGTGCTGATTTGGGGAAAACGGCACTTTTGCTCGTGTGATATTGTAAAACAACTACATCTTATAATATGATATAATGACAAAAAATTGTCGGGGCAAAAAATGCCCGTGTATCTTGAATTTTGAGGGCATATGAATAAGCTGAATAAGACGAGTAACGTTAAAGAAAACGCGGTACTTAAAATAATCACGCTTTATTTAAATATATGAACACAGAAATCGCTGTTAACAGGTTAATATAACATTTCCCATTCCATGACTAGTAAAATAATCACAACTTACTCTCTGTAAAATGGAGTAGGCTAATCTGCAGGGTGATGGACACGGAGGTGGGTAAGAGGTTGATGGTGTTGCCACCCTTCGCACTGACTGTAGCTAGGCAAATCCTGCGGATTGGGCTGTCTAAGGAGCCGAAAACCTCCCATTCTGTCTGGCTTACTTTACTTTTTTCGGATGTGGACAGAGCCTCTTACTCTCCCACTCGGACAACAAGCTTAGAATAGCTGCGCACTGCGCATCTTCTTCTTGTTTGACAAGTGTCAGCGTTAAAGGTGCCCTAGATTATGTTTTTAAAAGATGTAATATAAGTCTAAGGTGTCCCCTGAATGTGTCTGTGAAGTTTCAGCTCAAAATACCCCATAGATTTTTTTTAATTAATTTTTTTAACTGCCTATTTTGGGGCATCATTATAAACGCGCCAATTTATGCTGTGGCCCCTTTAAATCCCGTGCTCCACGCCCACAGAGCTCGCGCTTGCCTTAAACAGTGCCTTAACAAAGTTTACACAGCTAATATAACCCTCAAAATGGATCTTAACAAAGTGTTCGTCATGCATGCGGCATGCATGCGTCGGATTATGTGAGTATAGTATACTGTTATATTGTTTACATTGATTCTTTTTTTTTTAAAGATTTATTTTTGGCGTTTTTGCCTTTATTATGATAGGACAGTGATCAGACAGGAAGCGAAGTGGGAGAGAGAGAGGGGGACGGGATCGGGAAAGGACCACGAGCCGGGACTCGAACTCGGGTCGCCCGAAGCGCATTAGCGCTACATGTCGGCGCGCTACCCATGAGGCCACCGGCGCCGACATATTGTTTACATTGATTCTGAATGAGTTTGAGGCTATGCTGCGTGGCTAAAGCTAACATTACACACTATTGGAGAGATTTATAAAGAATGAAGTTGTGTTTATGAATTATACAGACTGCAAGTGTTTAAAAATGAAAATAGCGACGGCTCTTGTCTCCGTGAATACAGTAAGAAACAATGGTAACTTTAACCACATTTAACAGTACATTAGCAACATGCTAACGAAACATTTAGAAAGACAATTTACAAATATCACTAAAAATATCATGTTATCTTGGATCATGTCAGTTATTATTGCTCCATCTGCCATTTTTCGCTGTTGTTCTTGCTTGCTTACCTAGTTTGTTGATTCAGCTGTGCACAGATCCAGACGTTCTGCCCTTGTGTAATGCCTTTCATAATGATAATGTTGGGAACATGGGCTGGCATATGCAAATATTGGGGGCGTACACCCCCACTGTTACGCAACAGTCGGTGTTATGTTGAGATTCACCTGTTTTCCGGAGGTCTTTTAAACAAATGAGATTTATATAAGAAGGAGGAAACAATGGTGTTTGAGACTCACTGTATGTCATTTCCATGTACTGAACTCTTGTTATTTAACTATGTCAAGATAAATTCAATTTTTCATTCGAGGGCACCTTTAAGGTGCAATACTGCCACCTGAGAGCTCAACCAGGTACTGGCGCTGGAGTATTTACATGTCATGATATCATAAGCGTCCTATTCATTTTAAATATTGTGGTTATCGCCAATACCGGTATATCGTCACACCCTAAATTAACACGATATCGATATTTCATGCTTTGAATATCACAGTTATCGTCAAAACAGGTATATTGCGACACCCCTATTTGATGTCATACACTGATCGGTCTGTGCATCGCTGCTTCAAGTCAAACACACCTATGACGCTTTTCCACTGCATGGTACGGTTCGGTGCGGCTCAAACAACTTTTTTTAAACGACTTGCATTAAATGACCGTCGCACGCAATTTGAAAAAAGAAATGGCTGTATCGTGGTCAGTACATGAGGTGCAGACACATTGGTAGCTAAGGAGCGGATCCATGGCAGTAGAGGCGGCACAACTATACGATCAGTCTATAATCCCACCCACTTTGAAGCGATACTAACTGCAGTGGAAAAGCAAACTGAAAGTAAAGCAAGCCTAGCCGAGCCGTAGTCACCTTCTGTTGCTTGTAGAAAAAGTCCCTAAAAACAACAGACAGACAGTCTGTCTGGAAAACACCAGCACAAGCAAGCATAGTGATGTTGTTGGACTGTTATATCAGCAGCACTATAAGAATGCTGCTCAGCCAATCAAATTCGAGGACCAGAACATTCTGTTGTATAATGCTGCACTTACATTAAAAATAATGGCAAATTGACTTGCTAGGGTTGGGAACTCTACCATAAAGGCCAATGCACCCTGTTTACCCAGTATACCCTGGTAACTCTAAACACATGCATAGCCCACATACAGTACATGCACCCAGTGAGCACAGCATTCACACTGACATAACGGTCAGATGTCAGCCAAACATATGTTTAGAGATGATCACAGATTCCAGGGGCGTCATGCAGGTCTTTATTTTAAAGCTAATTTCTCTCTCCGTTTTAATGGGTACTTCTGATGTATTCTGTCTGTCTCTCATTGTTTCTCTCCTTCTATTATGCTGCCCTGCAGAGATGTGGTTCGACAGGTGTCAGCACACAGCTGCCAGTATGAAACTACAGCCCCTGACATCTGACCCAACTAATGATCCACAACATCTTTCATTACACTAAACACTTACACGCACAATTTGAGTTTTCTCCTTTGAAATAATAGGTGGGATCTTAAAAAACGATTAAACTCTGCATTAAAACATGAACTTAAATTTAATGAATGCTAAACAGAAGCGCTGTCAGGAGGATGCGTTCGTCATCCGTGAATGAGCGCATGAGTGATTGAGTCATAGATCACACCTCTGCAGGTTCAGCGGGGTCCAAATCTGTTTCCAGCCGTAGGATTATAAGAGCAGTGCACCTGGTGAGGCTGATGAAGGGGACAGAGGAACGGTGTGGAAAAACAGACAGATGGTGGCAGACATTCTTCGAGAGAGTGGGAAAGGCAGGAAGCCGTGGAAGGAGGGGTGGGGGGATTGGAAAAACAGCAGCTGTTTGGCACTGAGGAACAGGACAACATAAGATGCTAAAATGAAAGCACACAGCCTATGAAATGTTCTTACATAGCAGATCTCACAGCAAGGCCTGTTTCTCACTGCACGCAAAATTTACACGCTCATACTAATATTAACTGATTCCTCACACTGCCCACGTAACAGAGGAATTATAAGGAGAGGAATCCCAATGAATGGAAGATACTTAATGCACTACACTACGCTCTTAAAAATAAAGAAATAAAGGTTCTTTATTGGCATTTTTGGTTCCAGGAAGAACCTTTAACATCCATGTTAAACATCCGAACCTTTGCATTGCACAAAAGATTCTTTATAGTGGAAAAAGGTTCTTTAGATTATTAAAATGTTTTTCACACTAAGACAAAGTGTGGCACTTTGGGGATTTTGGGGAACCAAAATGGTTCTTCTCTGGCATCGCAACGAAAACCCCCTTTTGGAACCTTTATTTTTAAAAGTGTAACATGGTTTTAGTCCCACCTTGCAGTTAAAAGAGCCTTAAATGGACTGTGTAACAAATCGATTTTCAGGGCCAAGTTTATTTTGCCACATACTGAAAATATGTATGTTATACAATGTTTTGAAATATAGGGTCTATTAAACGTGGAAATATAATGGACCGCACTAATAATCCATTGTTTAAAAAATACATCCATTGGGCTTGATCCAAGTTCCAAACTGAAATGTTCTATTCATTAAATCTGTCTGAATCTAGACCAGTGGTTCTCAACCTTTTTGACTCCAAGGGAATACTTGAAGAACCCCATTGTCACATTTTGAGTTTATTTTTGATCTGTTTCTCTGTCCTGTTCATGTTTGAGTTACTACAGCCACCTATCCTGACAGAAAGCTAGACCTTTACAGAAGGTTGGATCTCTCAGCACTGCCAATGAAGTGTCTCCAGATCCAACGACAGCAGCAATAAAGACAGAACGTAAGACCAATATAAGGACTCTATATTAATGATGGCTGAAGATTTTCTCTTCTCCCTCCGCCAGAATGGACATCCTCTGGAGTGGTATGTGGAGGAGTTTTTGGATTATTCCCACCAGGTGAGTTAGAGCAACACCACCCTCAATGCCTGCTTTCTAAGGGAATATAACCCTGGCTATAGTGGCCTCCAGGGCATCTACCCTCCCACCCTTTGGGGTTTGGTTTGCTCCACTCCACGCCCTCCTCCAGAGCCCCCACCCTCCCTCCTCTGTTGCACTTTATACGGCGTGAGGACGTGCCTTTTCAGAAGGGGGCATATTGTAACGTTTTGAGTTTGTTTTTTGATCTGTTTCTCCGTCCTGTTCATGTTTGAGTTTCTTTGTTCATGTTCTATTCTGTTAATTACCTCCGTTCCCTACCTGTTTGTCTAATAGGTAACTGATTTGAGTTGAGTCCTTATTAAAGGGATAGTTGTGTCTTATTAAAGGGATAGTTCACCCAAAAATGAAAATTTGATGTTTATCTGCTTACCCCCAGGGCATCCAAGATGTAGGTGACTTTGTTTCTTCAGTAGAACACAAATGATGATTTTTAACTCCAACCGTTGCAGTCTGTCAGTCGTATAATGCATGGCAATGGTAACAAAATCTATGAGAGTAAAAAAAAACATGCACATACAAATCCAAATTAAACCCTGCGGCTTGTGACGACACACTGATGTCCTAAGACACAAAACGATCGGTTTGTGCGAGAAACCGAACAGTATTTATATCATTTTTTACCTCTAATACACCACTCTGTCCAACTGCCTTGAGGTGTGTACACAAGCACTGGAAGTGATCTATCGTGACTTTACCTCGGCATAGTTAAATAACAAGAGTTCAGTACATGGAAAAGACATACAGTGAGTCTCAAACTCCATTGTTTCCTCCTTCTTATATAAATCTCATTTGTTTAAAAGACCTCCGAAGAACAGGCGAATCTCAACATAACACTGACTGTTACGTAACAGTCGGGGTGTACGCCCCCAATATTTGCATATGCCAGCCCATGTTCCCAACATTATGAAAGGCATTAAACAAGGGCAGAACGTCTGGATGTGCACAGCTGATTCATCAGACTAGGTAAGCAAGCAAGAACAATAGTGAAAAATGGCAGATGGTGCAATAATAACTGACATGATTCATAATAACATGATATTTTTAGTGATATTTGTCTTTCTAAATGTTTCGTTAGCATGTTGCTAATGTACTGTTAAATGTGGTTAAAGTTACCATCGTTTCTTACTGTATTCACGGAGACAAGAGCCGTCGCTATTTTAATTTTTAGAAACTTGCAGTCTGTATAATTCATAAACACAACAGTGTAGCATTAGCCGTTAGCCACAGAGCATACTATCAAACTCATTCAGAATCAATGCAAACATCAAAATAAACACTGTACTTGCGCGATTAGACATGCTGCATGACGAACACTTTGTAAAGATCCATTTTGAGGGTTATATTAGCTGTTTGAACTTTTTTTATGTTGTTTAAGGCAAGCGCGAGCTCTTGGGGCGTGGAGCACGAGATTTAAAGGGCCACACACCCTGAATCGGCTCATTTCAAATTATGCCCCAAAATAGGCAGTTAAAAAAAATCTATGGGGTATTTTGAGCTGAAACTTCACAGACACATTCAGGGGACAACTTAGACTTATATTACATCTTTTAAAAAAAAGTTCTGGGGCACCTTTAATGTCTTGTGTGATAGTGGAATGTTTCTCCTCTGTTGATTCTCCTGTTATATTAAAAGTCTCTTGAATAGATTGCCTTCGTTGTGCGCTTTAATACAGCCACCTATCCAGACACCCATGTAGGTTAAGATATTTTCAATACTTCTGTTATAATGCCAAAACAACCTTTTTTTTTTTATTTACAGGAGCTAGGAGTGCCAATATATTAACATAATTAAAATAATTTCATAATTAATGTTAAATATATAAGTATTCCGCAATTTCAGAAGTTTCAAGAGCAACTTTTATACTATGAGCAATGAATTTGCATGACTTTTTCAACCATTTGTGATAATGCGAGTTTTTAAAATGTTTTACTCACAATTTCTCAGTTATTTCTACCTGATGAAATATTTTAACACTTGACATATCAATAAAAAATGTGATTCATTATAGACATTGCTATGGCTTCTTAATATTTTATTAATTTCTATGTTTTTTCCAGGTCCCTGCTTCTTAAATAAAAATGAACTGTCAGGGCTCTTTTTTTTGAGGGAAAAGTTAAAATAAGAAATGTTTACATCTTGAATTTGAGCTGGTTTGGTTTATTTTAAAGCTTATTTTGTCTCATTTTAAACCATCTTATGGCCGACTTGGAAGTGTGCCCGGGTTAAGAACCACTGATCTAGACCATTTAAGCAGTTTATAGCAACAATTTTTGGTTTGGATTTAGTTCAATGTTGAATAATAATCATTTAGATGAAAATGTGACCCCCGTGATGTAAATTAGATTTCAAGATAATCAAGTTTGTAATAATTCTCAATGGACCACTCCTGATAACAATTTAATTTATCAGAGGAAATACTCAATGCAATAACCCAGAAAGTACAGCAGCAGCAGCAACACTGTCCATTAGTGAAAGCATACTGCCTCTTCACTTACACACCGCTTATGCGTGCAGTGTGAAACAGGCCTCGCGGTAAGATTGGAACGCTCACACTTACCCCCTAATGTTACCATGGAAATAAGCAGTGGCCCCTGTAAGTTCCTGCTGGGGAATTGAGCACCTCCTGCTGTTGTTTCCATCATGGTTGGATCTTTTGCGCATGGCTGCTGAAGCTGATCTGGGATGACTGCAGGTCTTGAGGAGGGCAGCGGGTGTCTACACTAATTACTACAGCCTAGGAGAACCTGCTCCGAGAGGCGTGATGGACAGACGGAGAGGATCTAGAAGGGAGAGAAGGAGGAAGGACAGAGTGAGTGAATGCTTATTTGGAAGAGTAAAAAGAAAAAGCAAGAATCAGAGCAGTTACGTGTGCAGATCACTGGCTCCGCTGGGCTTTCAACTGCCCTGCATTTTGGCAACATTTAGGCCAAGATGTCTTCAATTTCTGATGACATTAAGTAGCTGCATCTATGTAATTACAAGGGTAAGGAAAGCAGTAAAAGAAAGAAAACAAGCAAAGGGAAGGGCAAGGCAAGAACACAAATGCCGGTGTGAACAAGGCCAACATTACAGTTATATCATCTATCTTTAAGTCCACCACAAACTTTGTTTAAAGAGAAAGGTGAGAGACAAAGATTTTGAAAGACTTTTTCTTATAAATTAAAATGTTGAAAGAAAACAAACTTAAACTCAATATATATTATTTACAGAGTAAAAGGGTGTTGTGGTTGTGGGTCTCCCTCGGTAGAAATCACGTTCTGGGGGGAGGAGAAATGGGAACACGGGGGCACCACGACGCGAACACAAAGAGCACTTTCGCTTTTCATGATCCTGTGCATGCCACTGCTTATGGTTATATTTTTACTTTTAGAAACCACATTTTTGTCTACTGTATTTTTTTTAAATGTATGGCAATAGCCACCTTCTCAAAATATTCCTGATTTTAACATTCAGTCCAAACCGAAGCGAGTTTTATTTAAAACGTAGTAGTTAGCTGGTGAAGTCGATTTACTAGAGTTAACAAAAGTTATCCTGACCATTGTAATGTTTGAAGCAGATGCCACAACAAAGGTAAGTTAGACCGGAAAGATTTTAAAACGAGCGGTTCATTCATAAATCCGTAAGATCTTACCTTCATGCTGCAGAAATATACAAACAGGAAGACAGAGGGTATGCATGTGACGTCACCGTCAGCCGTTATGACTGCGGTTACGCCCACTGAGTGGCAAAAAGACTGAGGCAGCATTGGTTTTCAGCATGAATGCCGCGAAAAACTCACAAAACACAGGAAAGATCTTTGCGATTGACTGTACAAATAGAAATGTACAAGAAATCTTGTTATATTTTTACAGACTGCCGAAAGCTACAGAAAAAAGAAGCAAATGGATCAATTCACAGAAACAACTGGACTCCAGGCAGAGAAAAAATGGATTTGCAGTTATCAAAATGTTGTAGGCTATTTTAGGGTAAAATCATCCCCTATAGGCCTATATTTTATATTGTTATATATTGTGTTGACAAATGATCAATTAAATATTTACCATCTTATATTCTGCATAATTGGGTGTTTTTAACACTGACAAAAACTATGCAAATTTTAGGGCTGGACGATATGACGATATAACGTTATATAACATTTATATAAGTGATCACTCGGATTTAGACCGACCTATACTGTAAATATAAAACGTTCACAGGCAGATTTGCTTTATGTATTTCCCCGGCGAAATCAGGGTAAATCCGGCACATCGAAATCAGGCACATTTAAATATCAGGAAACACGATTCCTGGCTGCATGTCAATATCCATGGATTAAGTTTTTATTTTACTCACGTTTTCGCAGTTTCCCCTATAAAATCCAGTGAGTAGCTCTTTTGCCACCAGTCCAGCTGAGGAAGCGTGTTCCGGCGGGAAAGTGACATCAAGGTGACGTCACACTCGTGAAAACCGAAGTGCATTATGGGTGTCGCCGCCATTTGTAAGGTATCCAAACAATCTCTGTATTATTGCAGAGTTGTTGTTTTTTTTCTTTGGCTTCTTTTCATTGTAAAAATGACACACTTTTGGTGTGTGAAAAGCTGCAATAATATGTCCCACGATAGAAAATGTCAAAAACTATATTACGAGACAAGATTTAGTCGGTTTCCTACTTGAAAAAAGGCTGTACGGAGAGTTTGTAGAGGCAATAACAGAGGCGCCGGATCGCATGGGTTGCAGCGGTGAGAGGCAAAATATCACTTTAGTCAAGATATCTCCATTCATGTATGCTTGCTCTCTACATTTTCACAAAGGTAAGTTAGAGATTTCTGTTTTCTAAAGTAGCAAACATTATATCAACGCATTGTTTTGGATTGTATGTTATTGAAACAACAATCAATTTAAACTGAATGCATTTATTTAAATGTCTAAAAAATTTTAATTCTTAATTTTGCTAAGGCTTTTTACATTTTTATTTTATATACTTGGGTAAGACATGTTTTTGCTCAGTATCCATATACTGATTATAGTTTTCTGACTACTTTTTACAGCTGTGGCCCTATGTAGCTAAAAACCTTTTCATTTCATTGCAGTTCAACCTGCTTAAAGATTATGGAGACTGACCCCAACTGGACACCATCCCTCCCTACATTAGGGCCACATCAGCATTAAACACACAGGGTGTCTAAATCAGCTCCCTAGTTCAATAGTTAGGACACTGATCAGGACTGTCTCAGTTGCAAAATTTGTGTACACAATATACTGATTCAAGAGCTCAGAGCTGATTGAGACGCACACACAGACACTAAGTAAGGAAAAACAATGCAGTCAGCTGACATTAATGGTCCATCAGGCTGGAGAAAGTGATCGGCTTCACACTGAGAAGACGCAGGAGATGGTGATCTGCATGTGCAGAAGTAAACTGACAGCTGCAGCATGGACTTGATATGTACAGGATGTCTAATGTTTGTTTTGGAGATAATGATGATCTATACGGGTCTGCCAAACCTGGGAACCTTTATGGCGTTATTACATTTTTTTTTTTTTTTTTTTTTTTTTTATGCCTCTGATTCCAGACGTAACGAACATTCACAATACAAGTACAAATTTCAAATGCTTCTGTGAACCTTAATGTACCTTAGATTTGATCTGCCTGCACAACACTTATCTCTCATGTTTCCCCAAAGACAGTACAACATTCAGTGAAACGGTGTTATATCTATATGCAAACCTGAAGCTTTCAGCTTGGGCAGACAGAGATGATTTGCACAGAAATACGTCTCCTTTGTTTGAATACAGAGTAGCAGAGATTATTGACTGTTTTGAGATTTTCACAGAGAAACCATCCAATCTGACAGCGCATGCTTGAATCTTTTGTAGACTTGTAGTGTAGAAATGACTAACTTATAGAATTTATAATAGATAATCACTTTTTTTTAACAATTGTGGCATGTTGTAGCTAGTTTGTAGCTAAATGTGTAGGCTGCTATTTTTCATTAAAAAAAATGCTATAGATCAATAAAGTCAACACTGGCCAAATGAGGAGCCATCAATGGTCTTACCTGTAATTATAGCTAGTCTTATCACATGCTATAGTTAAACAATTAGAACTATGGTACATTTTCATAAGAGCAAGTACAAACCCGATTCCAAAAAAGTTGGGATGCTGTACAAACTGTGAATAAAAACAGAATGCAATGATGTGGAAGTTTCAAATTTCAATATTTTATTCAGAATACAACATAGATGACATATCAAATGTTTAAACTGAGAAAATGTATCGTTTTAAGGGAAAAATAAGTTGATTTTAAATTTCATGGCATCAACACATCTCAAAAAAGTTAGGACAAGGCCATGTTTACCACTGTGTGGCATCCCATTTTCTTTTTATAACAGTCTGCAAATGTCTGGGGACTGAGGAGACAAGTTGCTCAAGTTTAGGAATAGGAATGTTGTCCCATTCTTGTCTAATACAGGCTTCTAGTTGCTCAACTGTCTTAGGTCTACTTTGTCGCATCTTCCTCTTTATGATGCGCCAAATGTTTTCTATGGGTGAAAGATCTGGACTGCAGGCTGGCCATTTCAGTACCTGGATCCTTCTACGCAGCCATGATGTTGTAATTGATCAGTATGTGGTCTGGCATTGTCATGTTGGAAAATGGAAGGTCTTCCTGAAAGAGATGATGTCTGGATGGAAGCATATGTTGTTGTAGAACTTGGATATACCTTTCAGCATTGATGGTGCCTTTCCAGATGTGCAAGCTGCCCATGCCACACGCACTCATGCAACCCCATACCATCAGAGATGCAGGCTTCTGAACTGAGCGCTGATAACAACTTGGGTTGTCCTTGTCCTCTTTAGTCCGGATGACATGGCATCCCAGTTTTCCAAAAAGAACTTCAAATTTTGATTCGTCTGATCACAGAACAGTTTTCCACTTTGCCACAGTCCATTTTAAATGAGCCTTGGCCCAGAGAAAACGCCTGCGCTTCTGGATCATGTTTAGATATGGCTTCTTTTTTGACCTATAGAGTTTTAGCCGGCAACGGCGAATGGCACGGTGGATTGTGTTCACCGACAATGTTTTCTGTAAGTATTCCTGAGCCCATGTTGTGATTTCCATTACAGTAGCATTCCTGTGTGTGGTGCAGTGCCGTCTAAGGGCCCGAAGATCACGGGCATCCAGTATGGTTTTCCGGCCTTGACCCTTACGCATAGAGATTGTTCCAGATTCTCTGAATCTTTGGATGATATTATGCACTGTAGATGATGATAACTTCAAACTCTTTGCAATTTTACTCTGAGAAACTCCTTTCTGATATTGCTCCAGTATTTTTCGCCGCAGCATTGGGGGAAATGGTGATCCTCTGCCCATCTTGACTTCTGAGAGACACTGTCACTCTGAGAGGCTCTTTTTATACCCAATCATGTTGCTAATTGACCTAATAAGTTGCAAATTGGTCCTCCAGCTGTTCCTTATATGTACATTTAACTTTTCTGGCCTCTTATTGCTACCTGTCCCAACTTTTTTGGAATGTGTAGCTCTCATGAAATCCAAAATGAGCCAATATTTGGCATGACATTTCAAAATGTCTCACTTTCAGCATGTGATATGTTATCTATATTCTATTGTGAATAAAATATAAGTTTATGAGATTTGTAAATTATTCACTTTTTTACATACATCCCTTTTTTTCACAATTTGTACAGCGTCCCAACTTTTTTGGAATCGGGTTTGTACAAGTTACAAGTTTTAAAGCCTGAATCTTCTTGAATTATTGACCAAACAATCAGTTTTCCCCATGTGCAAAATGTGGTCTGTTCTAATGATTACTGATATTAGGAAAAACCTGGCCTTCAGATAGTCCAAGAGATGACATAGCCAAAAGCATTAAGAACCTGCATGAACTGTCAAGGAGTAGGAAATAAATAATTTCAATGTAAGAAAATGTTAAATAAAGTTTGACTTCCCATGGCACTTTCAAGTAGAAAATTCTGCCAAACTGATAAGGTTATAAAATACATCCTATATCCTATGTAAACAAGTAATTGTTAACTAGGCTATTACTTCTTTGCAATTATGTTATCAGACAACTTTGCATGGATGATTAGATACCACAAAAGACCATTTTGCAAAAATAAACAATTACATTTCACAAGGGAGCACACCTTGGGACCTTGCTAAAACGGTTCACACTTCCACCCCCTCAATGTTCAAACCAAAACTACACCCTTGGTTTTGGAAAGTCCTCTTCAGTTGGAATGTGTCTTGTTTTTGAAAGCACAGTTACAGGCAGCAAAATTACTTTTGGCCCTTTTCTGTCTGATTCACAAGATGTTTTTCTCTGCATTGCTGGAGCTGAGACGCGGAAGCTGTTTTTCTCATTCTAGTTCAGGGGTACTTCAGTACTCCATTGTATATTACTGGCAAAGCGTGAGCTCTCTGCCTCCTGCTGTGAGCAAAGATGCATGGCTAAATATATATATATTTATATTTGCCAATAATTCAAATCATGTGAACGAATGTGTGATCAACAGAAAAATGTGATCAATATAACCCTGCTAAGGTTTTTGTTCTTCATTTCAACATCATTTTTTCTTCCTTTTCATTCCTTCTTTGACATTCCATCTCTTTCTTTTTCATTGCCCTCTCACTGGCAATGGCAAAATCTCTTTTTTCCACTCAATTGCTCCCTCATCAAGAGAGTGTGCTTGCATTGATTTAATAACCACAGGGTGACATTAGTTCCTTTGAAGACTTTCTCTCCTTTGATGGATCTTTTTAATCTGACCTTTTTGTTTCTCCTCTGTACAATTATTTGAACTCCTGCAGGTCAAAAACAAGTGTTGCTGCTTGTCACACCTCAGTTCAGCCAACATTTGATTGATTTCCCTCTCTCTGCATCATTCATAAAAAATGGAAAATACTTTTGGATGAACCAAAAAAAAAAAAAAAAAATCAACCTCAAAAGAATGGCTAGCATTAATCATAATTATACAGCAACGACTGCCAACACTTTCGTACAGAGAACTTTCATAAGGCATGCGTTTTGGGCAAGTATCTCAACCTCTCGACTTTTGAATTCGATTTAACTGATGACAGATTTACTTTGTTTTCAAAGACGCTCAACATTCCTACAGGATTCATGATGCAAAATATTTAATTAATGACCAGCAAAGTTGAAAACATTTAAATGGCAAGCTTATGTTCAAATACATCATTTTTGTCACCAATTACTGCACACTTGCATTGAAAATAAACATTGTTTTTAGTGCTGAAAATGGAAACATATATAACTTGCAATGTCAAAACGTTTTAGAACATTCACAAATTAATGTCAAAAAGCATCCAAATTTAATGACGCTGAAGTGCAGCGTTTTAGTGCCACCTATTGGAAAAAAGTTCAAACCAAGTCATATAATTTTTACTTCACTGAACTTCATGAAATTAAGTCTTTGGAGGCATGAACAAAAGTTTGATGAGGTAATAGTTAGAAATGTATTAATGAAAGTGCTTGGTGCATCATAAACAGGCAATACATATCCATGAAAAAATTCATACAGAACCTGTCCATACCAGTTCAGATAAAGGCTTTAACTTAACCTGATCATAACAGATAAACAACATCCGCAACATTTATACAGTTAAATACACAGATTCAAAAATTACAAAAGAAACAAGGATGAATTTTAACACACACTTCAACCTACATATTCACAGTCTCAGTATCTTTTCATTGAAGAGTTCACAATGTTTCTCACAGAAGAATTAGGCATGTATTTGGATTGTTCCTGTGGTCTCTAGAAGCTGCTGAAATGAAGTTCAGATCTGCTCTGATGTGCGTGGTCCTCCTCTCTGGATCTCCTGCATAATGGATTGGACCACTTCAGATGTAGTGCACCGACCTCCCAAATCAGCAGTCTGCAACTGCAAGGAAACAAATGACTATACAAGCTTTAGGAGTACAGAAAGAATGAGAGATGTAGTATTGCAGATGTGTTTGAGTGGACAAGAGTAACGTTAGCTGATTTGGCTTAGGTGAATGGCATGCATTCTTACAGCACTTTGACATAACGAGATTGAGCATGCATCATACCCGGGTTTCAGACAAAGTTTTCAGAACTGCCTTTCGAATCATCCTGGCGTATGCATGAAGCCTAGGAAAGGGAAAGGACATGAATGTAATGCACAGTCCTGCAGCAAAATTTTCTTGACTTTGTATGTATAACTATAGTTTATGTACAACCCAAATTCCGGAAATGTTGGGACGTTTTTTTTTAAATTTGAATAAAATGAAAACTGAAAGACTTTCAAATCACATGAGCCAATATTTTATTCACAATACAACATAGATAACATAACAAATGTTTAAACTGAGAAATGTTACAATTTTATGCACAAAATGAGCTCATTTCAAATTTGATGCCTGCTACAGGTCTCAAAATAGTTGGGACGGGGGCATGTTTACCATGGTGAAGCATCTCCTCTTCTTTTCAAAACAGTTTGAAGACGTCTGGGCATCGAGGTTATGAGTTTCTGGAGTTTTGGTGTTGAAATTTGGTCCCATTCTTGCCTGATATAGGTTTCCAGCTGCTGAAGAGTTTGTGGTCGTCTTTGACACATTTTTCTCTATAGCTGAAAGATCTGGACTGCAGGCAGACCAATTCAGCACCCGGACTCTTCTACGATGGAGCCGTGCTGTTGTAATAGCTGCAGTATGTAGTTTTGCATTGTCCTGCCGAAATACACAAGGCCTTCCCTGAAATAGACGTTGTCTGGAGGGGAGCATATGTTGCTCTAAAAACTTTATATACCTTTCAGCATTTATAGTGCCTTACAAAACATTCAAGCTGCCCATACCTTATGCACTTATGCACCCCCATACCATCAGAGATGCTGGCTTTTGAACTGAACACTGAAAACACGCTGTAAGGTCTCCTTCCTCTTTAGCCCGGAGGACACGGCGTCCGTGATTTCCAACAAGAATGTCAAATTTGGACTCGCCTGACCATAGAACACTTTTCCACTTTGAAACGGTCCATTTTAAATGAGTCTTGGCCCACAGGACACGACAGCGCTTCTGGACCATGTTCACTTATAGCTTCCTTTTTGCATGATAGAGCTTTAGTTGGCATCTGCAGATGGCACGGTGGATTGTGTTTACCGACAGTGGTTTCTGGAAATATTCCTGGGCCCATTTAGTAATGTCATTGACACAATCATGCCGATGGGTGATGCAGTGTCATCTGAGGGCCCGAAGACCACGGGCATCCAATAAAGGTCTTCGGCCTTGTCCCTTAAACACAGAGATTTCTCTAGTTTCTCTGAATCTTTTGATCATGTTATGCACTGTAGATGATGCGATTTACAAAGCCTTTGCAATTTGACATTGAGGAACATTGTTTTTAAAGTATTCCACAATCTTTTTACGCACTCTTTCACAGATCTGCCCATCTTTACTTCTGAGAGACTCTGCCTCTCTAAGACATCCCTTTTTATAGCTAATCATGTTACAGACCTGATATCAATTAACTTAATTAGTTGCTAGATGTTCTCCCAGCTGAATCTTTTCAAAATTTCTTGCTTTTTCAGCCATTTGTTGCCCCCGTGCCAACTTTTTTGAGACCTGTAGCAGGCATCAAATTTGAAATGAGCTCATTTAGTGGATAAAAGTGTAAAATTTCTCAGTTTAAACATTTGTTATGTTATCCATATTCTATTATGAATAAAATATTGGCTCATGTGATTTGTGACATGATTAGTTTTCATTTTATTCAAATTTAAAAAAAATGTCCTAACATTTCCAGAATTCGGGTTGTAATAATGCATGAAAGAAATGAGGATCTCATAATACCTGGAAGAAAATAATATGAATATTCATACACACGCACTTTAAGTGATCCAGCATCACGCAGCTGGCCAGCAGTGTGGCTGTGGGGTTTGCAATATTCTTGTTAGCAATGCTTTTTCCAGTGTTTCTAGTGGCCTGTGTAAACAAAGAATACCCATGTGTCCTCTAGTAACTCCGACAGCTGACATATCCAGTACCTGCTCTGTTATTTCTTACGGTCTCAAAAACAGCATAGTCCTTGCCGTAGTTGACTCCTGGTACTAGACCTGGACCTCCAACAAGTCCAGCACACACATTGCTCACCACGTTTCCATAGAGATTTGGCATCACCATCACATCAAACTGCTGGGGCTTAGAGACCATCTATACAGAAACATGATATATAAACATATTCTTATAATGTCTAATAGAGTAATTATTTGTAGCTTTTTATGGGTCTGTTTTTAAGCCTTTCTATGGACATACACTACTGCTCAAATATTTGGGGGTCGGTAAGATTTTTTTTTTCTTGTGCTCACCAAGGCTGCGTTTACTTGATCAAAAACACAGTAAAATGACTAATATTGTGAAATATTATTACAATAAAAGTGTAATGGCAAAGCTGAATTTTCAGCATCATTACTCCAGTCTTCAGTGTCACATGATTCTTCAGAAATCATTCTAATGCTAATTTGGTGCTCAAACAGTTGAGCTGCTTAATGTTTTTTTTTTTTTTTTGTGGAAACCATGTTAAATGTCTTTACTGTTACTTTTGATCAATTTAATACATCCTTACTGATTAAAAGTGTTAATTTTCTTAAAGAAAATCTTACTTTTGAACACTAGTGTGAGCAAATTTGCTTGTGCTGTGATCTCGATGTACAATGCATCTTTTTTAGTCTTTCAATTAAGGTTGAAAGGTTAAGGTTTACTATAACATATAATAAATATAACAAATAATACAATAAAATATCATCCACTTATGTAGTTCACCATTTATATACCTGCATCGTGGTATTATCCACAATCATGTCATCAAATGTGATATCAGGATATCCAGCTGCCACCTCTTTACAGCACTGCAGGAAAAGGCCATCACCAAGCTTCCTATGAAGCAAAGGAAAAACATTACTCCAGTCTTCAGTGTCACATGATCCTTCAAAAAATCATTCTGATATGCTGATTTGCTGCTCAAGAAACATTTCTTATTATTATCATCAATGTTGAAAACAGTTGTGCTGCTTCATATATAAAAAAACTCAAAACAATCTGACCAACCCCAAATTTTTATATGCAGATATGTTGTATTTTGCCTGATGAATTGGCTGAAAGAAAATCAGGGCGAGTCATTTGTAAGTAAGTACAGACTCTCACATGATGTTAGCTTTGTGTACTGCCGTGACCTTGCGGCGGCCTTTCTCCCTGGCCAAGTTAAAGGCATACTCAGCGATCCGCAATGAATTCACACGTGTTATGATCTTTAGACTCTCCACCACCCCGGGAACATTCTGGAAGAGAGAAGATTTTAAGGAATGGGTCAGTACCTGGTGTCCTCAAACTGTAAGAGACCCAAACACACAAACCTCATGCTCCAAGCTGCTGTATTCTCCTTCAGTGTTCTCCCTAATGATGATAACATCAATGTCTTTGTGGTGGCTCGGGACTCCAGGAAGAGACTGACAGTGCATCACATTAGCATACAAGTCCAAAGATGTACTGTAGAAGAGTTAAAAACATTTATATAAACTTACCCTTGGATTTATCACAAAATATCTAAAAATTATCTAAAATATCTTACCGAAGCAAATTGTTCCTGGATTTATGAGATGGAGGAAGGCTGTGATTAGTTTCCAAGTTACCTGTAAAAGAGTCTTGATTTATACCATATACAGCAGGAATGCACCACTATTTAAATATAATGATAAACCTATAATTATTTTTATGTCATGGCCGATAACAGTGGTCGATTTTAAAACTCTTTACCATTTAGTCTAAAATTAAAAATATTAATCAGTTATTTTAATATGCTACTTGTGAATCTTGGCATGGTTTAAAATTAATATTGATTTTCAAATTTGTTGAATATTTAAAAGTGTTATTAAATGATTGTTAAGATTAACATTAAGTGTGTGTAAGGTAATCTTGTGAGAAAAAAATAGAGGAAATGAGCATGAGCAATTAAATATCTAGAATCGTCTGATAACTACGGAAGAGGATTAGGGCCAAGCAATAATAAAAAATAAAACCATCTCGAGATTAAAGTTGTTAAATTTCGAGAAAAAACTCGTTAAATTTCGAGAAAAAAGTTGAGATAAAATGTTGAGAATAAAGTTATTAAATTACGAGAAAAAAGTTGTTAAATTACGAGAACAAATTTGTTAAATTATGAGAAAAATGTTGTTAAATTTCGAGAAAAAAGTCGAGATAAAATGTTGAGAATAAAGTTATTAAATTACGAGAAAAAAGTCGTTAAATTACGAGAACAAATTCGTTAAATTATGAGAAAAATGTTGTTAAATTTCGAGAAAAAAGTCGAGATAAAATGTTGAGAATAAACATTAAATTACGAGAAAAAAGTTGTTAAATTATGAGAACAAATTCGTTAAATTATGAGAAAAATGTCGTTAAATTTCAAGAAAAAAGTTGAGATAAAATGTTGAGAATAAACATTAAATTACGAGAAAAAAGTTGTTAAATTATGAGAACAAATTCGTAATTTAACGAGTTTATTCTCAACATTTTATCTCAACTTTTTTTCTCGAAATTTAACGAGTTTTTTCTCGAAATTTAACAACTTTAATCTCGAGATGGTTTTATTTTTTTATTATTGCTTGGCCCTAATCCTCTTCCGTAGATAACTGATGTGTTACTAATATATTTATATCCCATATATATATATATATATATATATATATATATATATATATATATATATATATATATATATATATATATATATATATATTTTTTTTTTTTTTTTTATAACAAACATTTCTGTGGTTAATGAACCATATTCTCATGCTCACCCTTAAGTGCTACTCCATTACGTTTGATTGCAGTAACAGCGTTATTGATGTCATCCTCAGAGGAAGCAGCCGAATCCACCTTGACAACCTCAAAGTCCACAGGCACACAGCAGAATCTGGGAATATTGTTGAATGTTAAAAGCATAAGTTTGTAGGTGAAGTCTGCTTATAGAGATCTTTATATTCAAACCTGAAAAGCTCTCTGACGTGGTTTAGCAGTTCTGGTCCAATGCCATCACCAGGGATCAAAGTCACAGTGTGTCTGCCTCCATATTTAGCAGGTGGGGGCTGATGGGTAAAGATGCAAAACCAATCATTGACAAAAGAAGGGCAAAGGTCACAATGTGAAGCTAGTCCACTCATCAGCTTTCAATTCTACCAATGCACTACTATTAAACACTACCAATCAAAGGTTTGGAGTCACCAAGATATATATTGAATGGCAGCGTAGTTAAAACCATACGCTTTATTAAACAAACTATATGGTTTTCCATATGACGAAGATGATTTAATAATTTTTGCTACAATATTTTAGCTATATTTAACGCTTTTGTAGCAGTCTAATGTTTCGGGCCAAATTACATATGCTAAGTATGTGATTGAAATTAATATATATTCAGCTGTTATTGCTATTAAATGCCATATTGAGATGAATGTACCAAAACACTGCCATTTTATATTCTAAAAAACTAATCAAATACCTGTAAGCAAACTGGATGTTTAAGGTATCTGTTGATGATCTAAATGTCAAGCCCAGATATCAAAAATATACCACACAAACCTGTAAGCACATTTATATTTTGCAGAACCAGTACTCACAATAGTCTGGTCATGGTGGGTTGATGAATCAGAGGGAGCAAACAGCAGTGGTTAGTCAGAGGAGAGAGTCAAATCCATTCTGCTTTGGTTATGCTTACACAAATCAGCTTACAGGCACAAGAGAGAAGAGGAACAGTGGAGCTGCATTTGAGTGCTTAATAAAGATTTAATAATCAATCATTTTAACCACAATAAAGATATTACCTCCGAACTCAAAGTATATCACAGCCCTTAAATTAAGGTCATTTCAGATGAATAGGGAGGGGGATTGAGGTGACAGTAAAGCGTTGCAAGAAAAAAAATCAGTCATGCTGTAATTAGTTTTCATTAATAATGAAATGAATATTATAATAAATCAAGACTTCAATCCAAACTTACAGTATATGAGGACTTCTCCCTCTGGCAGCACACTGCAGGGCTTTTTAGCTGGACATTAAGGGATAACATAAAAAAGATAAATGCATCCAGAGACAATAGCATTGTTCATTTTACCTGGTCCGTCATAAAATAACTAATGGCAAACTGCTTCATTATGAATGCACCAATGACACGTGTAGCATGTATGAGACAGTGAGTGACCTTGTCAGAGACTGTAAGGACACCTTTCCCCGACCTGACTTTACGAATAATATCTGTTTCTATATTCTGCACACGGCAAACTAAACGTGCTTGACATTTTGACTGATGATGACATTTCAGGCGGATGCTTACGTTTCTTGCCGTGAACTTTAGTCCGGTCCATGGCTGCAGACGCGCTGAGGAGAGGAAGAGTGCTGGTCTGGCTGCTATGGACATTTTGGATTAAGCTCAGCCTGCACTCTGACATCAGCAAACAAACCGAAATAAATGCCGCCGCGTGCTGTGTTTGAGCCAGCGGTGCTGTTCCACAATCATTATAACTTTTATAACCAAACACACTTTGCCTTTGGCGCGCTCTAGCGTCCATTATGTGTATCTTTTTATTTATTTTTTTAAATACCAGTATGTACAAAATTCGTACAAACATATACAACTCACAACAAATAGGAAAACAAATAATTTAATAAAAACATAAATTAGGATATAGCCATTATGTGTATCCATCTTGTTGTGCTTTTCAGTCATGACGTCAATTTGTAGGCCAACACATTCGCTCGCCATGTTTTTTGTTTTTTAAACGTTTTTCGATCCATTAAGGTCTGTGATTAACATTACTTGAAAACACGTTCAGGTTTTGTGCTACAACAAAAATTACATACATTTATAGCTCAAACGTTATTATTTTATTTAATTTTAAGTAAATTTGCTAACACGTTGTTAGGACTACAACTACCAGAAGGATGCGAATTTACGTGATTGAATCATATGGACAACCATAAACACACATTTGAATTGAATCGTTTTAATGTGCTTTGGACTCATGAATCATGTAGCAGCAGACAAGAACCGGTTGTTAGATTTTCTTTCCCAAACTATTTGGAAAGTAGGCCTAGAAGTATGGTGATGATTTTCATTCAAAATAAAACATTACTTATATGAAAATCTTTAAGCAATTTTGTAATTTTTAAAAAGAGAACAGTTTTTAAGCATATAATGACCTTTTACTACACAGAATAATGCATTTAGATAAGAGAGCAGACATATTTGAAACCCTGTACCCCTAATAATCTATTTTCTTTTGTTCAATGTGGCAACCAAAACCTGTGGCAATCCCTAAATCAGGGATTTCCAAACCTTTTGATGCCAAGGACTCCCAAATATAATGAGACAAAGCTATATTTTCATATAGCCTACCTATAAAGACCCATTTGTACCATGTGAGAAAATATTAAGAGTAATATTATAATATAAAGATGTTGTTTCCAAAATGAAATAAATCAATACGAGTTGTGTTACTGAAAAAAATGCTATTAAAATAGTACCTAAAAAAGAATTATGATTTTTCGTGTTAAATTGACAGTAGGCATATTTTCCAACATACTATTAAAGAAGTATTTTAAAGTCAATTCAAATTTATTTGTATAGCGCTTTTTCAAAGCAGTTTTACAGAGATTATGAGATGAGATGAACACAATATTTAAATTTAAATTTATATATATATATATATATATATATATATATATATATATATATATATATATATATATATATATTATTACAAATCTGTGTAAAGATTTGGTTTTGATGTCTTGCTGTCAAGGACTGATAAAGGTATGAAAAAAAAATCACCGACTAGTCTCTATCAGAACGATAATTAAAACTAAAAAAAAAACGTTAAATGTGTTGAAAATGTTGTGTTAAACATAATTACTATCTCTCTTTTCTGCAGCGCACCTAGTATCCTCTTGAGGTCAACTGGCCCTAAACTGTTTATTCCCACACAACGTGATAACTTCAGAGATCCTAATCTAGCTTTTCCAACTGAACCAATTTTCTTTATCAACTTTTGAATGAACCGTTCCTTTTGGATATGGCATGCATCGGGTCTCTCACTTTGCTTTATGGTAGTTGTAGTCGTTTGCGCAACCGTCCAGCTAGGTCTTCGGACAGAAAATACTACAACCCCCAGGCACGCGGCACATCGCTCCTCCCACTTTCCCTCAGCTCGCCTCCACTCCCACTTTCTGTTGGTCCGCGGGGAAGTCGCAAGATGGCCGACGTCGCATGAAAGTATGTTCCTCTCCTCAACATGAAGTCGTGAGTGAGACAGAGAGCGAGGGAGCTTACGTCGGGCTTTTGTTTTTGTTTTATTTTAGTTGTTTTACTTTATTTTCCCCTTAATTATTCATCTCATTCCGAATCGCAGCAGCCCCCGATTCGTCTCGACTAGTTGACGCGTCAATCACGCCGGGATCTTGGCTAACTGGCTAAGTGCGCGAGCTAGTTTGTTAGCCACAAACTGTAGCTCTTATAACTGTTAACCAGTACAGGACATACTGTATCCACTATCAGCTAGAGTTAGTTTTAATACCCTAACGGGCATGTTGGATAGCAACGGCGTAGTTGTTGTTTAGTTTGCAGCTAGCTGTGTTACATATAGGATTATATTTTGATGTTACCAACATTGTCGACATCATAACTGTAGCGTGCGCGCCGTTATCCTCCATCGTTACGTTGTAGACCGTCGTGCAACAATATAATTGATCAAAATAGACTTTTAGCAGGATTATAATATTGACACCGTGAGGAATGGACACAGATTGCACTTACACGACCAAATGTAAAGAATAGCCACGCGTATCTGGAATTTTACAGGGGGTCGGTTGACAGTTGCATTTGTCTGATAATTTACCAGACATTTCAGGTCTTTAGTTATTCAACTATAACCGGTCAGATCTAGTTCTGAGCACACAACCAATAAATAAACTTCTTAACGAGGTTCATCCATCTCACGCGCATAGACAGACACAAAATGGGAGTTCAAGGCTTTCAGGAGTATTTGGAGAAACGCTGCCCTGGGGCGGCTGTTCCAGTAGATCTTCTCAAGCTCGCCCGAACGGCAGGCCGTCAGCCCCCACATCATCACCACCACCACCACCATCCCCATCATCCAAGCTCGCTGCCTCCGCCTCCCCCGCCAGCTCGCATTCTGGTTGACGCAGACTCTGGCCTTCAGCGACTCTACGGGGGCTACCAGACCGACTGGGTTTGTGGAGGCGAGTGGAATGCAATGCTCGGCTATCTGGCGGCGCTCTCCCAGGCCTGTTTGTACCAAGGCGGACTGGAGCTGGTGGTGGTTTTTAACGGCACGCTTGGGAAGGATCGCTGGCCGGAGTGGGCGCGGCGGGCACAGGGGCAGCGGCAGACCGCTCAGCTCATCGTCAACCATGTCGGAAGCAAGGCCACGCCCCCTCCGCGGGCCTGGTTCCTGCCCCCGGCCTGCCTGAGCCACTGTGTCCGCCTCGCCATGTTCCGATTCCGCGTACGGGTGAGTGGTCTGATGCCCTCCTCGAGAGGAATTGTGACTTGTGATGTCCTATGAATTTTCTAACTTCTTTACTTTTAAATATGCAACGTGCTGTAAATGTTTTGTTAAGTTCAGTTATTTGTGTAATCAGGGCTTGACATTAACTTTTTTGCTCACCAGCCACTGTGGTTAGTGGTTTTCCAAAGTTACTAGCCACTCAGCATTTTCACTGGCCACAATTTTACTGTTGGGAAATTACATTTTATATGATTAAAGTTGACTTTGGCATGCTAAAATTACTTGATTTTGAGTCATTTTACTTGATTAGCTAGATTTAAAATCCTTTTAAACTTTCAAATGCAGATTAACCACCTAAATCAAGACTAGGCCTACATGGTATATCAGCTGGTATGTTACATAATATAAGTTTTATAATTGTATAAGTTATTTTTCTTAGGCTATATAAAAAGAACAAAGAAGCAAATTACAAATACATTAGTAAATTAAATGGCCTAAACTCTTTTTTCAGATACTCCACACGATGGACATTGACATCTGTGTGTGCGTGTATTTGACTATTCAGGCGCAAGGAGATCTGATCGCGCACGACAGAGAGAAAGCGCACACATGAGAGCGCTTCTGTTGGGTGTCATTCAACACTATTCCGCCAATCCTGCCTTCACTAACTGCAAGTTAATCGATAACGAATTGTGATCGGATTGTAATTCTGTGCTACGACGAGCTTGGCTACCTTTCATTTGACTGTAGGCTGAAATTATATTCAACCTGCCAAAGTGGCTAGTGGGAGTGGCTGTCTTACCCGCCACAGCTGAAATCTACCCGCATTTGGTGGGTTGGTGGTTGTTAATGTCAAGCCCTGTGTGTAATTGTAAAAATGTTTCAAAAGCAAGGTCAGAATTATTTATTATCATTTGTTAAACTTTTAAAGGTGCACTCATGCAAAGTTTATACCTAATGCAGTGATTAATATTTCAAGTGATGTACATGTCAGACTCCGGTCATAATCAGTAGCGCAATAAAAGTAGTTTTATTTCACATGGAGCGGGTGAAATAAAATGACTAAGATCATGACTAAGATCATTATCACTGTGACCGCTCCATCTTTCAGTTTCAGACAATCTGTAAATCCAGCGTAGAACTTGGCCTTGTTTATAAAACCATAAGCGCCGATCCTGAGGGCTCAAGCAGCCACGGAAAACACAAGATATTCTCCATTCATTTTATCCAATAAAAAAGTGATTGCAACTATCAGTATCATGACGTCACACAGGCCCATACTCCAAAAAAGACTGCGCAGTTTGAGGATTTGGAAGAGTATTTTTGGCACAGAAATACTCCGTCATACGTCCAGTGTAAATAAGTCAGAATGCATGAAATATCATTATACCTCCCCCCTTTAAAAACATGATGCACATAATAGTATCCAACTGCAGAGTTGCAGCTCTGCAGACGAATGGAAAAGAAAGCTGGGTCTTGAGCGCGACACACAGGAAAAGCTGTGAGACAGGCCACAATGGTCAAAGATGTCTATCTAGTGGATATTTACATAGAAAAACTATTAAAAAGCAATGGAGATTATATCATGCTCAGACCGGTAATCTTCATTCTTTGTTCACACGCAGCATACCGGTAATTTACTGGTAATGTTACTTCTCATACCGGTAAATTGCCAGAACCGATTTACTGGTATTCATGCATGATCTCTTAATTGTTCATACATGATCTCATACATGATCTCTTAATGGGAATTTACCAGTAAAGACTCTATGTGTGAAAGGGGCTATTGTCAAACAACGACACCAGCGGTTAAGGTTGTAGCATGAGGCAGTGTTCCTTGTGCCTCCCCTGAGCCCATTGAGTTTTAACAGACCCTCTAAAGTGTGCCATGAGTTTGGTGGGAGGTAGTTGAGAATTAATATGGAAAGTCACGTGAGAGGAGGCAATGCCTCCAATCCTGTCTCGTTTTCATCTGCGTTCCGCATTCACAAATTGGTCTGAATGAATAAAAAATGGTGTTACCGGGAGGAGTAATTAACAACTCATCTACTTAGATGATTTCGCTTTGTCACATCACAATCAAACTTGAAATGACTTGAAAACGTGATTTTGAAAGGTTTTTTTTTTTAGTGAGGGTCTGTGACCATCATCACACCTGCAATGTTTACTTAGCTTTGACTGATGATCTGAAAAGTTGACGATTAAAAAGAACAGCTGAGCAATAGTTAACAAATAAAATATGCATAAAATACGAAATGTTTACATTCTAGTTATTTTACAGTAAATTAAAAATGATAAGATCTTGAGAAATAAAAATTAATGTTAAAAATATCAATATTCAATACAATTTTCTATATTCAATACAATTATCTGTATCTTATTTACTTTTGACCATAGTCAAAATATTTTCTTATCAAATAAAACTATCTGAGATACCTCAGGCTCGATAACTTATAATAATAATACAATTATTTTTAATATCTTTAATATTCTCTAAAAATATATTAATATTGTAATACAACTGCACTGTAAAATAAAAATGAACATTTCATAAGCATATTCATTACTTTACAGTAGTAAAATGTCAATACTTATGACTTTAATTCGTCCAAGTTCTTGCAACCCTTAAGCTTTTTTTTTTTGCCTGTGACGACAGATTTATAAATGCGTCTCATTACAAATCTGTGTGAAATGCTGTAATCATCAGTCTACAGAAGTGTTGGAAATTGTGAATATGATAATACTGCATAACTGGTGCAATATGTTGCGTTCCCAAGTGCATGTTAAACTCCCAGGCAGAGATGGAGTTTGCTGCATTTACTGTGAACCGAGCCACCTCAAGTGTAAAAACACAGTGATGCAAAGGACTATATACTTAATTAAAATACACACTGTGAAGCAAGAAAGCTTAGCTGGTACCAGTGTATCGATACTGAAGAAAAAGAGAATTGAAATCATTTTGAATATTCAGTATCAATCTCTATTGTAAAATCTATACTTTTGACAACATTAATTGCAGTGCTTCCCACAGGTTTGAAATTTACTAGCAGTGGTAGCTGGGTGAAAAATCCTCCTATTACCCATGGCACAAAAATGGTCTACTACATGTGACAAACAAATAATGTGTGTTTTTTTTTTTTAACAGTATTTTTATTTATTGAAATGAATTTTAATTACATAGCATACTATTACATTTAATTACATACTAATATTATGCAAAATTACAGCATTTAAATGGTTCTCCTTTTCCTATGTTCTCCTTGCTGTCATATAGTGTCTCTCAGTGAATGGGACACAACCGTATAAAACATTTCATATAAAGGCCATAAAGTAGACATTGTAATAATTCATCAGCTTGAGTTCATTAGCAATCACTTGTCATAAATCTGTGCTTTTCATCGATTGAGAATCACTTTGAAGCAGTCTGAAGCGCTGTTATGCAAGCTTGTAGAACACGCAACAGTGCCGCCTTGTGACTTTGCAAAATGCAGCGAAAAAGCGATAAAAGCAAAAATGTGTCTCCCAATATACTTGGGCGGCAGTTAATATACCTGGGCGGCCCGCCCAAGTAAGATGTGTGGGAAGCACTGAATTGTATAATTCCAAGACAAAATTCCACAACAAAATTCCACAACCAAAAAGTAGCTGAACGCACCTTTAAACGAATGGTCACAGTGTGGTTTGATCAGAAGTTCAGAGCAATGGGAGTTTGTTACATGGTCTCTTTCCAACCTGCATGTGTTATAGGTGGTGCAGACCTTGGAGGACCACCATCAGGAGGTGCTATCCCTGTACAGAGACTATGGTTTTCAGGGTCTGATCGCACAGGACTCAGAGTTTGCGCTATGCAACGTTCCGGCCTATTTCAGCTCCCACGCTCTCAAGCTCTCCTGGAATGGCAAGAATCTGACCACTCACCAGTACCTGCTATCAGAAGCGGCTCGCCAGCTTGGCCTCAAGACCCAGCACCTGCCAATCTTTGCTGCTCTTCTTGGTAAGGAACACTGGGTTTTTTGAGTCCTGGCATGCGACTTTATTTTTTAATAACATTGTTTAGTTCTAAATGTGGGTCTTCAAAAAAAAACAGGTAACCACATTCTGCCAGATGAAGACTTGGCTGCCTTTCATTGGAGTCTTCTAGGCCCAGAACACCCTCTTGCCTCCCTCAAGGTGCTTATACAGTCTGTCATTTCACACATTTTCATCAGATATTTTCAGTCTTCTGTAATTGATGATATAGACTTAAGCATCCTTGAGCATCAGTTTAACCCATTCTTTTCATTTCTTCCCTTTGTTCAGGTAAGGGCTCATCAGTTAGTCCTCCCTCCATGTGAGGTTGTTATCAAGGCTGTATCTGAGTATGTGGCATCCATCAAAGATCTTGGGAATTTAGATTCGGTGGCCAAGGATGTTTTCAAGCAGTCACAGGTGAAGCATGGCTGTGTTAACATCTCCATTTTCATGTACTACTTTTGTACGCTTTTACTGTACTGTTGTTGTTACCTTAAAAGCTCATCATAACATGGAGACTCCATATTTTCTAACCTCCAGTCACGTACAGAAGACAAATTTGAGAGGTTTAAGAAGGCAGTGGAGTATTTTTCAGTGGCCAGTAAACCAAGACCTCTCTCCATGGGACCTTCTCCTTACCTCTGTAGGTAGAATGTGGTGTTTGACCATTCACTGTATATACACATACACAACCATTTAAAAGTTTGGGGTCAGTACGTTTTTTTTATTTTTTATAAAGAAATGTATACTTTTTTTCAACAAGGATGCATTAAATTTATCAAAAGTGACAGTAAACATTTATATTGTTATAAACGATTTCTATTTTAAATACCTGCTCTTTTGAACTTTCTATTTATCAAAGATGCCAGATAAAAATTTGTTTTCAACATTAATAATAATAATAAATGTCTGGAGCAGCAAATCAGCATTTTAGAATATCATATGGCACTGAAGACTGGAGTAATGGCTGCTGAAAATATATTCAAATAAAATTATTTAAAGTTAAGTAATAATATTTTACAATATAACTTCTTTCTTGGTGAGCAGAAGAGACTTCTTTATAACAGGGTTCCTGCGGGGTCTTAAAAAGTCATTTTAAAAAGTCGTTATTTTATGGTTTCCATGGTGACGCGTTATTGCTTGTCACGTGACACACCGCAGCAGCAACAGCGCTGAATGAATGATGATCTGCTTTTATGTCATTTTTCCTTTTTTATTCAGAATATTCACAAATGTGTTAGCTATGGCATGAAATATCTGATATTCCGATTGTCAAATACATGCAAGTGGAAGTTGTTGTTTAAACACCTTTATAATGATCGCGTTAGTTGAGCTGTATGCGCGATATAATTTTATGACACATTTTGAAATGTAGGCTTAAATCAAACACATTTTAATTCAGATTCTGTATATATATATATATATATATATATATAATATATGTGTGTATATATGTGTATATATATATAAACGGAAAACAAAAACAACGAAAAAACAACTGGCTGACCCCTAGAGGGGTGGGGAAAAGGGGTTGGGTGGCTGCAATGACTGAATTCATTGAAATAAAATGATTTTTTTCAGCATTTCTTTCATTTGAATATTTTTTGGTAATGCGTCGTGTAGGTCTTAAATTTCAATCTTTATGGTCTTAAAATGTCTTAAAAAGGTCTTAAATTTGACTTACTGAAACCTGCATGAACCCTGTATAAAAATGAAAAGAATGTTGTGTCTAAAAATGAATGGAGAATATCATGTTTTTCTGTGGGTAGCCTATAGTTCATGATAGGTAATTAACAAGTTTGTGAATATTTTGAATAAAAAGGAAAAACAAAAAAATCTTAAATTTTTGAACTGTAGTATACATTTAGTTTCCTCTGTTTAGTTTTCAGCAGCCATAAGATATGCTCTGGCATACAGTGTTCATTCAGTCTCTCTTGACTTCTCTCAGTTCCAGGCTTTGGGCCTAGTCAATTCAGCGGACCTCCCGGCCACATGGGGGCAATGCAGCCTGTAAAAGCTCAGGTAATTATTTACTGTAGATGTTTAGTGCTTCAAATCACATATATCTTCCAGAAACATATTTCAGCCAATCACTTTTTGCTGTTCTCCACAGTTTGGTCCACCCCAGGTTAAGGTGCCTTATCCAGGTGGGCTCTACGGACCCAGCCCTGCCACTGGTCCAGCCCTTTTATGCCAGAACCCAACTCAGCCTCTGCAGGACTGTAATGATTCACTAGTTGGGAAAATGGGCTTTGCTGATTGGTCTGCTCCATATGATTCCTCTCAAGGTGGCAACCGACAGCCCAATCATCACACTGCTGCTCCCACAGGCCCCTCCCCCTCATCGTCTTCGTCTTCAGATGGGGAGGAGCAAAATGACACCAGCACTAAGTGAGTCCACATTTTACAGAACCTGTTCATTGTGTTATACCTGTTTTACTAGCAATCTGGTATTCAGAGCAGAGTTAATATTAATTTTCTGTCATAGTCATTTGGCAGACAAGTCCACGAGATGGGAAGATCCCAGTGGACGGGGCGGCAGTGGCTCTGGAGACGGACACCATGGTAACGGAAGTGGGCCGTCCATTCCATCATTGCTGTCCATGCCAACACGGACTCACATGGACATCACAACTCCACCCCTTCCACAGGTCAGTGCCGAGGTGCTGAGAGTGGCGGAGCACAGACACAGGAGAGGACTCATGTATCCACAGATCTACCACATCTTGACCAAGGTACTGCAGTCACACAGCATGTGCTCACAAATAAATGGCATTCTGGGAGAGTTTCATCCTTAATATTTTTTTGCTGCTGAATATGCAACAAAATAGTCAAAAAAAAAAAGTTTTTCCTTTACTAAATGAATTCACTGAATCCATCAGAGGGGTTACTGAATTAACAGACTCATTTAAAAGTTTTTCCTTTACGTCAAGTCTAACTTGAAATTAGTACTTTTATAATAGTAGACTAAAATTTGTTTACATTTATGATGGCAAATGCCCTGACATCTTATTTAATGCATAAAAGCAGCTTATAATACCTATCAGAGCTCTAACACTATTCTCTCTGTCCCTTACTCTCCATTTGTCCTCTCTCTCTCTCTCTCTTTTTTTTTTTTTTTTTTTTTTTTTTTTTTTTGTCACCTCCCAGGGGGAAATGAAGATGCCAGTGTGTATAGAGGATGAGTGCAACCCAGACCTGCCTCCTGCTTCTCTACTTTTCCGTTCTGCCCGCCAGTATGCCTACGGGGTGCTGTTCAGCTTGGCTGAGACCCAGCGGAGGCTTGAGAGATTAGCCATGCGCAAGCGTAGTCCAGTTGACGGTGAGAGGGAGGGTGGGCATAAACCTTGGGTAGATGAGACTGTATAGAATAGCATACATGTTGTAAGTATTGTCACAACACCAAAATATTAATAGCTAGGGGTGTGACGAGATCTCGTGTCACGAGACTAAAATGTGACGAGATTTCTCGTCGAGGCGAAAAGTAGTCTCGTGATATTGCCATGACAGAGTGTTAGGATGATTAGGAAAGAATATGTCACCGCTACCTTTACATTACGCCTCCACTGTCATTTTGCTTTGTATTTAAATAAAAAACATTTAAATCAGTTGGATTACGGTCGCCGCCGCTCCATATTTACAGAGTACGCGCGATCGCTGAAAGTGAAAGTAAACGCGAGTGCGCATTCAAATGCGATTTCAATACCCCGCATTTTGAAAGCGGCTCTCTGATGAATGCAAATATCTCTTAATATGAAAGCTATTTTAGGCTGGGCAGTGTAGTTGTAACCATCTCTTAGCTCTGTATCAAAGAAAAATTTGGTCTTACTTGCACTTTGAATATTGAGAGAGTGCGATTATGGTTGCACTTATTGTAAAGTGTTACCATAAAAATGAATAACAGTTTTCTCTTAATCTTATTAAGCACAAACAGTAAGGTTTCATTTGTTAACATTAGTTAATGCACTGTGAACTATCATGAACTAACAATGAATGACTATTTTTATTAACTAACATAAACAAAGATTAATAAATACTGTAGCAAATATATTGCTCATTGTTAGTTGATGTTGGTTAATACATTAATGTTAATAAATGAGACCTTATTGTAAGGTGTTAACATTTTTATTCATACTGTTTTTATTTCTATGATCAGTTTGTGGAAAGGAGTTCAGTTAGGAGGTCAAAGGTTGTAGAAGCTCATAAATCATGTACAGTAAGGTCTGAAGAGACTGAAATCATACAGAAGAGAAGTAAGTCAGTTGAGTTTGTGGCAAAACCTTTTACAGTACTTGAGTATTGTTGTCTTTTACTGCATATGATAATTCATACTCAGAAAGTAGAACTGAAATGACATTCATTACAAGATGATTAGATAAAACATTTCAAATACACCTGCAGACTACTTTTTCTAGTCATGTATTTCGCCATTGAGGATTTCTTAAAAATAGTGTGTAAAAATCTTGTCTCGTCTCGTGAGATACCTGTCTCGTCACACCCTTATTAATAGCCAAAACCAGGAAAATTTAGTAATTCTCAATGCTTATGTCAGCTTATTAACAGCAAAAACTGCTATTTAACACAATAATTATATTTGTTAAAGGATTAGTCCACTTTCAAATAAAATTTTCCTGATAATTTGCTCACCCTCATGTCATCCAAGATGTTCATGTCTTTCTTTCTTCAGTCGAAAAGAAATTAAGGTTTTTGATGAAAACATTCCAGGATTATTCTCCTTATAGTGGACTTCAATGGCCTCCGGACGGTTGAAGGTCAAAATTACAGTTTCAGTCCGGCTTCAAAGGGCTTTAAATGATAACAGACGAGGAATAAGGGTCTTATCTAGTGAAACGATCGGTCATTTTTGAAAAAAATACAACTGCATATGCTTTATAAACACAAATGATTGCCTTGCATGTGCTTCCACCAAAACCGCATTTCTGTATTCTTCAAAAAGCTTACGTTGTATGTCCTATGCCTTCCCTATTCTACTTACGGAAAAAAATTAAACTAGCGCCGCGTTCGTTCCGTAATGTTTCGTTGTGACGTCACAACGAAACATTACCATATTGCTCGCGTGATATTTATTGCGTGCGCAGACGTCAGGGAAATTATTATTATTTATTTTTTCAAACCTCGGGGAGTTTAATGCAGGATTTACCAAATGCTTGGTCTTAAAATATGGATCAATGCCCAGTTTATTTGCACTAGCTTGCTCCTCTGAATCTCAACCTGTAAGTATGATTAATAATTGATGATTATATTTTATAGCGATCGTTCAGAATTCGTAGTTTTGTATGTTATGTTGTAGGGCTGAGCGATATATCACATGCGATTGTGATGCGCATTTCGTCAGTAAAGCCGGTTACCTGATTGCCGCTAAATCGCCATCACCTGCTTTCAAATGGAGCAGCATTTAATAGACAGAGCCGTAGATCACTGACAAGCCACACAATATCGCGTTCATTATCGAAGGCGGTTCATCTGCAATATGAACGCGATATTGCGTAGCTTGTCAGTGATCTACGGCTCTGTCTATTAAATGCCGCTCCATTTGCACTAACTACTTGAAGTATTCTATCTGTAAACAGTAAACACTCATTGTAATGTCAAACAATGCCATTTTATTTTTTATAGCCATTTTTCTTTGTTAATAGTTATGATGAAAAAGTTTATGTACACACCTGGCCTAAATGTTTATCTTATTTTAGAGGTTTTCAGCTTCGTTGTCATTCTGATACAATTCCCAGAGGTGCACCTACATACAAGTACAAGTATAACAGTGCTATCACGTCTTATAAATAATTAAGGTGACACTTACCATAGAGAAACGTCGTACTCCAGTCGTGATTGCGAATCAGTTTCTGGTTGATCGACTACTTCAGACATTTCATCGTCGGACTTGGGCTCAGGCTTGAATTGATACGGTAAAATCGATGCTATCTTTTTTGTCCATACATTGTATACAATGTCTTGCGAATTGATAGCTGTCATTCAGTTATGGCAATGGGTGCGCGGTGTGCACAATAGACCAATCACAAAGAATTGGGACATCTGACCAATCAGAGCAGTGTAAGCTCACGGAAAGGAGGGGTTTATAGAGACTGATTCATTGAACTGCTTCTAACAAATCGTTTACAAAACGTTGAAAACTCAGATGAAATTAAATGTATATTATGAGAAAACGAAAGTGTTTTTTGACCTTGCATGCATGTAAACCTGTTGTAGGAGACTCCCAAAACAATATTAGGAACCTTAAAAAAGGCATAATAGGGGCACATTAAATAAAATTATTAGCATATTCTTCATTTTAGTTTTGAATTAGTATGGACCATCCCTAAAAAAAAAAAAAAATATTCTGACCAGAGAATTAGCTCTTTTTTTGTGTTGCTTTTAATAATGCAGATATTTTGGCTTACTATGTCTCCTCTTACTGAGAGGAAAATGTCACCAGAGGAAGATCAAAATCAGTCTAAATGTGTCTTATTTCTGTATAACTTTACAGTGCCCCCGGTGATTGTAAAGGAGTGGTGTGCCAGTAAAGCTAAATCTGCCCTGACCCCTGAGCTCGTTCCAGCCCTGTGTTTCCGTGAGTGGACGTGTCCCAACCTCAGGCGGTTGTGGCTGGGCAGAGCCTCAGAGGACCGTAGCCGCCGTACGCGAGCCTTTCTAGCCTGCATGCGCTCTGACTGCCCTGCCCTGCTCAACCCGACCTGTGTGCCATCTCACCTGCTGCTCATGTGCTGCGTGCTCAGGTACCTTTGCGAGATGTTTCTCATTGGACATTGATATGGTTCTTACTCCACACTGAGAGACTGGATTAGTAAGTCGGCACTGAATCTGAGTAGCTCTGGGTGTTTTGAACAGTAATGTGTGTTTACAGGTATATGATGCAGTGGCCGGGGGGTCGCATTCTTCAACGCCATGAGCTTGATGCCTTTTTGGCTCAAGCTGTGTCCAACCAGCTCTATGAGCCTGACCAACTTCAGGAACTCAAGGCAAGTCATGTCTCATTAACTGTTATCACATAAACACCACCTATTATTTTGGTGAAAACCAGAGACAGAGCCCCTGTCTTCTCTTTTGTTGACAACAGCCGGTTTGTAAGTGCTTCTCATTACAATTTTGGGAAGATGGTTGCATGTTATAAGCAACACAAACTGCAGATGCAAAGATAGAGTTTGTGTCGAGCAGCATTTACTGCAAAACGAGCTGTTCTGATACATTGAAAACACCGGATCACGAGCTGCTTGCATGTAAAAGAACAAAGTACCGTGTCTCAGACTGAAACGCGCTGCCCATATATTTATTTCATTAAACTGCAGCCTCTGCAATTTTAAAGTTTTGTTTGATAAGCGATATTGGTTTTATTTAGATTAATCGTGCAATATTGACTTTGCTTTATTACTTGAGAAACTGTATTTAATTTCAATTCTCTTATTTATTCTATGAATGTGAAAAGGCTCAAAATTATACTTATATTGGGATATTCAATAATAAGAATATGACTGTTTGAGGGGGAAAAAAAAAAAAAAAAAAGAGAAAAAATGACTTGACCCCAAATGTACATGCAATTATATAATCACCCATATATATCTGTATATAGGTATCTGACTTTTTCTGAGCATTATTTGGTTGAATCAAGTTTCTAATTAAACATTTAAATTTTGTTGAGTGTAATTGCTAAAAGCAGCTAGATGGAGAGCTGTGGTTTGAGAGACTAAAGCACATTTGCATGTTTTCATGTTCTTATATAACTGTACAGACCCAGATTACAGTAAAAGCAGTGGGAGGAGGGATTGAATTGAACACTGCACACAACATACCCCATGCACTCTTTATCTTTGTATCTTCCACGCTTTATTAAATGTTCGTTCACAGCAATTTTGACAGTTTTTGTTTTGCCTTGAGGCAACACTTGTCTTCAGGCAAGACTAAGTTGTAAGCAAGGACTCAATAGCTCAGCTCAACTTCAATAGCTGTATGTCACATAAAGCAAAAGGTTCAAGGCAAAACATTTCTTTAAAATAGATGCTGTCTTTCAACTGTCAGGCTGTCAATAATCTGTTTTGAAAGAGCTCTGTGAAATCTGAAATGACACGCTACTGTGACATTTACCAGGCTGATGCCAAACACGCCGCCGGATCATATTTCTTCTCTTTGACACTGATACCAGGTGGAGAAGGTGGATAACCGTGGGGTGCAGCTGGCCTCTCTGTTCATGAGCGGAGTGGACACTGCCCTGTTTGTGAATGATGTATGTGGACAGCCCCTGCCATGGGACCACTGCTGCCCTTGGGGCTTTTTTGATGGGAAGTTGTTTCAGAGCAAGCTAGCTAAAGCCACCAGAGACAGAGCCTCCTTACTTGACATGTGTGAAGGCCAGGTAACACACCTATATGTGTAGGTGCAGCTGTTTAATATTTCACAATATTTCAGGTTTTTTTAATGTCTGTGACATTCTGTCCCTGCAGGAGGAACTGGTTTCAAGGGTGGAGAAGATGCGCCAGGCCATTCTGGAAGGCATCAACCTGTCCCGGCCGCCGCCTCCACCTCCACCACTGCCACCCCCTGCATTCCTCCCCCCTGCCATGGTGCCCCCTTTTTACCCCATGCATCCTCTTTATCCTCCTCGCCCAATGGGCTCCATGCCGCCGCCTCCTCACCATCACCACCAGCACCGGCCCAGGGCCTTCCCAGGTTAGACCTTCCTCTTATTAAGCACATTTACTACATTATCTTACTACATTTCTGCCCTTTGGGTGTCACTTAGTAATTTTCTGTAATTTTTCTAGGAATCCAGTCTATACCTCCTCAGGGTGGCAAGCTGGAAATAGCTGGCATGGTTGTTGGTCAGTGGGCTGGGAACAAGCCTATACGTGGCAGAGGGGGGTTCAATATGCAGGTGGTGTCAGTAGGAGGGAAAGGGTGAGTCCATTCTGTGTCATAAAATAGTGGCCATTTGGCTGATTATTTATGGAGGAATGACAAAACCTCACAACAAATGACTTGTGCTTGTGAGGGCTTCTTTCTCTCTGTTGCTCTTGATCTTTATTAACTCTCTATTGCACCATCTACTGGTGAGGACCAATAGCAGCAGGTGGAGATCTCTTTTCATGCAGTGAATAATGCATGCTGACTGCATATGTATTTCTGTTAAAATCTAGATGCTATGCAAGTTTCTGTGGTAGAAGCATACTTATTTGTCATATCTGTTAATAACTGTTGATAACAATAATTATAATATATAGTATTTTATATACATTAGTCATTGTAGTAAACATAACATTTAACTATATTTTATCAAACCGTAATGTTTTTTAATGTTTTGTAACGAGTTCCAGAAGCTTTATACCTTTAGTGTGATATCAGTAATGCTTTGTCCTGTCATGTAATCGTACCTTGTCCTGAAGTGCTTAGTTTTCTCACAATTTTTATGCACTATGCTGCACTGGATATTGCAGCGGCCACTGATGTTAAATGCGGAAGTGGTCATGCATTCTTAGAATTTGAAATTCTTCCAATTGAAATACTGAAATTGTGGAGGCTCATTTATGAAGCCAAATATGTGTCAAATATGTATGTGTAGATTAGATTATATTACCTGGTAAAGATGGTATTTATTCATTATAGTGCTGTCAAACGATTTAAAAAAATTCATTTATTAGTACATTTTTTTCTGTAATTAATATCACTTAACATGAAAGTTTTTCATATATTTTTATACTGTAATACTTTCACATTGAATCTAAAAAAAACAAAACACAAAGACAGTATATTTGAAATATTACTAAGTACTATGAATAAAGGCCAGTATCACTGATACCAGTACTGCTACAGATGTCTCTATTAATGGATATTTAGTAGTATGATTATTTAATTTATATTGAATAAGTATGAATAAAAATGTGCAGTTAACATTTGTAAAATTCACTGCTTTTCATTAATATACTTATATTTTTCTCTAAACTATTGTGTACATTTAACTCTTTCCCCACCATTGATGGAAGTTTCTGTCATTTATGATGCTTCCCTGCTATTGACAGAATTTTCTGGCAATCCATGTTTTCATTGTTACATGGTAGGGGGCACTATTACGCATCTTCTGAAATAATACAGAATCTCCGTTTTCAAAAACAAGCGAAGCAGCAGAAACAAGCGATAGAAGCATTGCTTATGGCCATCTAAGCTAACGCAATCATCAAACATTGAATATCAGTATATAAATCAAAATATTACCGAATGAAATGTTGAACCCATGCAAGCCTTGGGGGTGTTGATGGACTGGATTTATGGTTTGATTATTGTCCTGAATCCTATCTGGACTATTTTTTGTTGGGGTTTTTTTGCCTTTTTTTTTTTTAAATAATACTTAAAGGATTAGTCCACTTTTAAATACACTTTTCCTGATAAATTTACTCAGCCCCATGTCATCCAAGATGTTCATGTCTTTCTTTCGTCAGTCGAAAAGAAATGAAGGTTTTTGAGGAAAACATTCCAGGATTTTTCTCCTTACAGTGGATTTCAATGGCTACCAACAGGTTGAAGGTCAAAATTACAGTTTCAGTGCAGCTTCAAGGGCTTTAAACGATATCAGATGAGTAATAAGGGTCTTATCTAGTGAATCGATCGGTCATTTTCGAAAAAAAATACAACCGCTTATGCTTTATAAACAAAATATCGCCTTGAACGTACTTTCCGCTTCCGCATTCTTCATAACGCTTACGCTGAATGTCCTACGCCTTCCCTATTCAAGTTACAGAAAAAAACGAAACTGGCACCGCGTTCGTTCCGTAAGTAGAATAGGGAAGGCGTAGAACATTCAGCGTTATGAAGAATGCGGAAGGATGCGGAATGGATTTTGTTTATAAAGCATAAACGGTTGTATTTTTTTTCGAAAATGACAGATCGTTTCGCTAGATAAGACCCTTATTACTCATCTGGTATCATTTAAAGCCCTTGAAGCTGCACTGAAACTGTAATTTTGACCTTCAATCTGTTGGTAGCCATTGTCCACTGTAAGGAGAATAATCCTGGAATGTTTTTCTCAAAAACCTTCATTTCTTTTCGACTGACGAAAGAAAGACACGAACATCTTGGATGACATGGGGGTGAGTAAATTTATCAGGAAAAAGTGTATTTAAAAGTGGACTAATCCTTTAACTGCATTCAAGTGTTGATAAAGAAGAATGCATGAAGTTAGAATAAAATGTTTGTTTAAAAGCAGAGGGTCTGTACTTTTGATATATTCAGATGTTTAGATATTCATACAAACTGCCAAAATATTGTTGCATCCCTAACAAACACATATATAAAATATCTGTTCTTTTTCTGTTGTTGTTTATTTTTTTCCCAGAAGGGGTAAAGAATTGACAATGAAAGGAAGGGGAGGGAAGAAAGTGACCACCAACAGAACACAGGTCAGTCCGACACACATCTTTTGCATTATAAATGCACAATATTCATATTGACATTGGTTAGCGACGAGATTGAGTTTTTGCTTCCTTTCCCAATGTTTCTCGTAGACTTTGTCCTCCTCACCTCCCTCCTCCAGTCCCCCAAAGCTCACTGAGGACGTTAAAACGGTGGGACGGCCCACAGAGGGAACGGGGACTCCTTCACAGCAGCTGAACGGCAGCTCTTCAGGAAGCGCCACTGGTCAAGCCCTTGACCTGCCACCACTGGCCCAGCCAATCCAGTGTGCCTTAGCCAGCAGAGACAACCAGTCAGGAGATGGGGTGGAGGTAGAGGCCCCTTGTTGCCTTGACGACTGCCCATCAGATGGTGCACTACAGAAAGAGGAGTAATTACATCCCAAAATGTAATAAGAATGAGAGAGTGAGAGGGAATGATTTAAGGTTGACTGCCTTTTCCTTGCAAAATTGAATATTTAGGGCACAGTAGCCACTTTGTGTTGTCATGGTATAATTTATGATGCTGCACATGCTGGAAACGACAGATGGACAGTGTCAGGAATGCGGTCTATGTGTCACCTTATGAGCCGGGTCTGGTTTAAAACTGAGCACGTTTAAATCAAAACCCCCGATTGCACATCGCCCTGAATCTTCGGATTCTGGACCTCATCCTTTCCACTGGCCCATCAGTGTTGTAGCATCGTGAAAAGCTCTCGAGTGTTTTTTATTTTGACACAGTTTTCTTTTCAGACCTTATAATGTATGATTGCCTAAAATGGCTACAAAAAGCCCCTTAATGCCCAAAGTATATTTAAAAAAAAAAAAAAAAAAAAAAATTGACCTACTCGAAACACTTGCACGTGTCACGTTGCACAGCAGCACCTGCTCTAAAGTTTCCACCACACAGCAAAGAATTACACTATTTCTTCTACACGTGGCTGTATCTGCAGTGTACCACATAGGGGAGGATTCAAAGTCAACACTGCCCTGAATACAGTAGACGAGTGGAAACCGTCGGAGAACGCGGGTTGTATTTGTATGTCACAGTGTGCATTCACACACACGGTAGTCCCTTTGTTTTGTTTTGTATATTATCTTATCAAAAAGCGATTTGCATGTGGAGAAGTTGCAATTGTCTTCAGCACAGGGGCCACGGGCGGCCTGACAAGTCCAGGCTCAGAGAGGCATGTTTGAGTAAGGATGAGCAAGAGGAACGGAAAGAGTCGTACAGGTTACACTCAGCATCCCATAGCTATCTCACATGTAGACAATCTTCTTTTAGGCCCACTTCCCCCTGAGGATTCACAGACAGCAGCACTTAAGCTACTGAAATAGTTCTAAAAGAGATCTTTAAAGCACCTTAAACGCCCGAAATTATACATATGCAAATTCCTCCCCTCCGTTGATTGTATTCTAACGTAAAGCACTTAAAATGTTATTTATGATAATACTGTGCTATATAGAGACAGTAATTTGGTTAATTGGTTAACTTCCTTTTAATGAGCAGCAGACCCGTCATTCCTTTCGACAGTTTAACTGTCCGAATAAACTTTTACCTTGCGTGTTGTTTACCAGTATGACGTACAAATCGACACCAACCCATTTGAATGTGAGAACGGAGTGCGTTGTAATCGGCACTTTGTTTTAAAACCGAAAACACACTGGGTCGCCCTCGAGCCAGGATAAAGAAAAATCGAGGCCTCTGCCAGAGTTGGGGAGGAAGCAGTGTGTTCGCATGGAACCGTGATACTGTTTGACATCCCAGCCGCTTGTAAATAGACCCAAATGTACATGATCCTGTTACGCGATGATGTGATTTAGGGAAGTGATTTTATCAGTGGTCGAGAATGCACACAGTCCCTCAGAGAAACCTGAAGACCTGCCATTTGACATCTCTCAGCTTCACAAAGCTTTTCATTCTCTCGTTGTTCACGTCTCCCCTGTGCCTTGTGCGTGTGTACCATGTGGATGCTTTTTTTGTACATGTGCATTCTCCCACCATCGCTAAAATCATTGCAGTTTTGTTACTCTGGAAAGTAATTATTGATCGAACCTTAGGATCATCTTTTATTGTGACAGTCATTTTAAAAAAAAAGAAGAAGAAAAATCGGAGACCGTTTCATGATCTGTCCGTCTCGTCTTGTTTTTGTGACAGTCCTATGAACTCATGCACTTCTGTGTTTAAGACAGTACTTCTATTGAGGCGAATGGGCTTTTAAAGTCAAAACCGAACGAAACACCCTAAAGATTAAAGCCGCACTTGCCGTTATATTGACCATTTTGCATCAGATGGTTATGAAATTAATTTTACTTACATGCTAATGTTTTAAATCCATTTAAAAAAAACAAAATACTTGTTTTGTACCGATAATTTGTTGGACGTAATGAATGAGAATTTAAATTTAAATGCAATGATTAACTAATACACTTGAGAGAGGCTATTGCATTTAATGACCATAGTTTAAAATCTGTACAATTGACAATGTCAAGATTACATCACAGCTTTCTATCGAAGTTATAAGATGCACCTTATTTTGTTAAGAAGTTAATATTATATTTAGTGCCACTAAAAGTATATCGAAAGCTCTTTAAATCAGATTATGGAAGACACCCATTATAGTTAAGTGTCTGTGTATATTCTGCAAATTCTCACTCTTGAGGAACCCAGCCCGTCAGAAATATCGCAATGACCTGAAGCATGCATTATGAATGCAGTTTCCTATGGACAAAATGAGTTTTAAAAAAACGACAGCGATATATATATATATATATCGATGTCAGAATATGTGACAATACTGGACATACCGGACAGACTAAACCAAGAAGAATCTTGACCGTAGCATGACGGGTAGTATTTGTGGACTAATACGCTACACGGTCATGCGCGCTAGAGCATTTAAACCTCAACCTTAGGTTGTCACGTTTTATTACGAGTTAAGTACAGTAGTGCTAGTTTTCAAGAAAGGATCTCCAGCATGTTAGTGCATATGAACATGCGAACACACCCGTTAATGGAATTTTGGTTTCCTCGGAATAACTGTAGATCCTTTGATTAAATTCAGTCCTGTTTCATCTGTGATTAACAGCCGTTTCAGTTAGTTGGGTTTTTTCTCAGTGTGTTTGTCATAGAGTAACTCCTTCACATTTAGTTTTAAGTATAATCTAAGAAAGGAACAGCATAAACCGAATATACAGACACACCAAATAAAGATATAATCTCTCTCTTTCACACACGCATACACACACAAACAATACCTTTGTTATACCTGTAGAGAGACATCAGTTAGTATGAGGGAGAAAAAAAAAAAATTGTAAAACTTTGTCATATTCAGATATTAATGTCTTGTCCAGAGTGTTAATTTCTCTTATAATTATTTGGATACTTTAATTTGCAGTTTCAGATGCTTGGTTCCAAAGTTACCCTCTCCAAAGCTTCCCTGCTTTGCTCTGTTCTAGATTGCTGCTTAAACTCTCATTCATACATTTATAGAGATTCAGTGAGAGTAAAATTATAGACTAAGAAATAGTAGTGGATAATATTTGATGCTCTGGAGATCAGTGAGGTCGCTCTGGTGGCACTGTTTTTACTCCAGTCTTGATAAAAACTGATTTTTCAGCACACAAATCCAGATCCCCATACATTTTTTTCTCTCCCCCCCCCCCCCCAACAGTTTTCATGGGCTGTAGACACTCACAATAAGTTCAAATGTTCTCCCTCTTCTTGATTCTTGTCTCTGTTGATTTTTGCCTTTGTTTCCCCTGCAGTCATCATACTAACAGTGAGAGATTTTAACTTTTATAATTAGTTTAATAATCTGTCTGTAAGTAATCTTAGACGAGAGTTGGTAACATTTTCAACAGTGAACTAAGAAATTTAACCTTACCATCTTTGGTTTCATTCAGTTGTGAAATTGTGTTTTTCTTACTTTTTTAAAAAAAAAAAAATATTATTACAACAGCTACTCCTTTTGACCGTTGCTACATTTAGTATTAAAATTTGCTTAGCGGAGATAACTAGATATTTTTCAAATGTAATGATTGCAATTTTCCTCACCTCTATTTTGTATGGTATCGTTTCAAACCACTTCACCATTATGATGTAATTGTCACTTGCGTAAATAACCCATTACATTGTTTTAAACATTGATTTTTCAGTCTCTTTAAAATGGTTGAATTATTTTGAGTAAATGTAATTTTGCTTCCTTGCACACAAAGCAGACTAATATACATCCGTGCAGCATATTAATTTTCAACCAAAGTAAATTTCTGGAAACTACTTTTCCAGTATATAGTCTTGATTCTCTTTCTGGATCCTGTATATATGATTATACAGCTACGTGTTTTCAGTAATTGAGATATTAGAATACGTAAAGGGTCCGTAATCAGATTCTAAATGAAGAAAATGTGATGTTTACATCTTTTTGGTGAAAAGTGGCTAAATCTTGTATCGTCCAGTTTCATTGCTAAAATGAAGATATCTTCTTTTTTTTTTTTTCCTCTCAAGTGGAGCCTAGCGATTAACCCTAGAACACTTCTTCAGCTCCCATGCACATGTGTTGTCCCTCTGAAAAATGTAGCTTCAATGTAGTCATGGATAGGTTAAGTGTGAACACATACTGTAACCATGCACACATGCGCGCACACACACACACAAACAGCTATTTTGGTAAAGAGTTTTGCCTGTGCATTCCTGTAGATTTGTGTCTGGACCTCAGATCTGACTCTTGCTTTATAACTGTTACCCCTGTATCCTGGCTCTGTAGCCCTTCACTCCACAGGACCACTGGTGTGGTCAGGTTTCAGTCCTAGTCTGATAACAGCAATGTGTTGTGTACATCCTACATTTTCTGGAAGTATGTAGTAGCCTCTATATCTTGTCCCCCATTGCTTTATAGCATGTGCCCCCAAAACCGTCAACTCGAGACATCCATTTGTAGGCAACACATTCTGTCGTCTGTTCTTGGAAAACTGATCCACTCATCAACACAAACGCATTGATGCATGCATCAAGATCTCCAAAAGCTCCAAAAAACTTGTGAAGTGAAGGGTAAAGTTCATTATTATTATTGCTGTTATGGTTATGATCGTTATTAACAATTTCTTATTTTTAGTATAAAGAAAGCACCTGATTGTTTTGGAAAGAAACTTTTCTTTTTAATTTGTCTTGCTGTTGTGGTCTGATTTCACAATGGATTGGGGAGAAAGCCAAAAGGCTCAGAGAGAGAGAGAGAGTCAAAGTTGGCAGTCATGTTTGTATGGTTGGGAAATGACTTACAGTGCTGAAATAAAATTTATTCTTTTAGTAAAAAAAAAGAGTTGGGGTTTTTATTTTCCTGTTGAAAGACTAAAGAAAATGGTAAATGAAAAGATAACACTTGTACTGAGGTTCAAGTGGTTAACAAGTTAATTGGGTATCATAAACTAACAATGAAAAATGGTACACCATTTATTAAGTAAGCAATAAGGTACTCGAGGCTAGAGTGCTGTATCATGAATAAGTCACGGCTGAAGGGCGTTGTTAGGCACGACGCGAAGAGGAGTACCTGCAACCCCTTCAGCCGTGACTTATTCACAATACAGCACTAGCCTCGAGTACCTTGCTTTTATAAAACTTACCACACAATACAAATATTAAAGGCAAAAATATTTATCAATGCAACTTTCATGAAGTAAACTGTCACTAAATGTCTTCCTTCCGCCGGAAAAAATAGTCCCTGACCGTGAACACCAACTGAAGTTACATTATTACACCATTAGATGGCCGCAAAGACTGTCTTTATGAGTGTGTCAGTCAGCAAAGACTTACACTGAAAAGACTAAATTGTTGTGAACACAGAACAAGACGCAACTGACAAGTGCTTTGACTAGCGCTGTCAGTCACGGGAAAACCCATTAACTGTTAAAAGGACAAGATAATACATCGGACATTTAAACAGATTTTTCATTATGAACATAAGACTGACCTAAAGGAAAATGCTACATCTGAATGCAGGTAATAAAGTCACTCACTCAGTCTTTTTCTCACAATACTCTTCTACATAATACAGTAAGCTTCAATGAACAATATCAATTGAGAACATACAGTTTATGTTGCTAAGGGTGTTGTGTAGTGATACACAGAACCGTTAGTTGAAGCGGTCATAGCCGTGTTTTATCGTGAATAAAACAGCTATTGACCAATCAGAATCAAGAGCTACAGTTCAGTTTGGGGGAAGTAAGTTAATATTTGTATTCAGCAAGGATTCATTAAAATTATTAAAAGTGACATTAAAGACTTTTTAATATTACAAAAGATTATTTCAAATAAATGCAGCTCTTTTGAACTTTTTATACATCAATGAATCACGAAATATATATATATATATATATATATATATATATATATATATATATGAAAGATCACGTGACACTGAAGACTGGAGTAATGATGCTGAAAATTCAGCTTTGACATGACATGAATAAATTACATTTTAAAATATATTCAAATAGGACAGTTATTTTAAATTGTAATAATATTTCACAATATTACTGTTTTTTACTGATGTTAAGATGTTAAATTAGTGTTATATAGAGAATGTGTAGTGTAAAAATCTTTTTTCAAGCAATATTTTGCCAAGCAATCTTTTTATCTTTTCATACTAACTTGATTATTGGATATGTTAGAAATATTAAGTTCTCTTTCTAATAAACATCTTGTAATATCATGACCTTGAGCACAAAGCTAAATCAACAGCATAACTGTAAACTCTTATAGGCTATTAAAAAATACACATTTTTAAATTTAGCTTGAGAGAGTACCATTTATTAACACTTGAACACTTTAATAAAATGTACTTTTCAACTTACTTTACTAAATCACAATTTCAAAATGGAAAAGGAACCTTCCTCGTGAAATGGTAATAATATCATTTTCAAAAGGTCAAGTTTTCTCTCGTTCAAGCTGTGATATTTGACAACCATTAGTTTTTAATTGCACACTTTGTCATTAAACTACCTAGTCATGAACTGAAAGGAAGGCGGATCGGATCACTCAAGGGGCAGGTCACCTCAGGGGTAGATCTGCGCGCCTGCAGCTAGTGTATCTGTTCTTGCTGGTGATGTAAGATGGCGGTATCATGTACAGTCGCGATCTCAGGTGAGCGAAACACCACGTTCCTTCTTTAAATTGTCATTGCCGCAGTCACTGTGAACACGGGCGCAACGATTAGCATTATGTCTTACATTTCCATAGACACATTTCAGTTTAATATAATGACTAGGGCTATTTTAGCATGCAATGTATTGATTATCAAACCGGGTGCACTAGTGAAGCAACCGCCATTTTTCGTATTTGATAGCATAACTCTAATATTCAGAGTATATGATGTTAATATCACGAGAAAGGCAAAGTAGATTATGCATGCAGGTAATTTTAACTGAAATATTAGCCGACAAAATACTCCATTTCAAGCGACAAGTCAATCTAGTTAGGGTGTCGATCTGATTTGTAAAGCTAAATTATTTCTAGATAAGACACTTTATAATCGCATGCTTGTCATGATAAAGTTAATGTGGCGGCCAGACAGTCTACAGCTTAACCGAAACACCTCTTGTGATTCAAACACATCGGAATGACATGCATTGTCAAGCCTCTGCCAGCTGTTGATTACTAGGACAGAAGTACTGGGTTAGTATGGATGGTTTGCAATAGTAATGATAATAGACCATGTGGACATTCAGTTCACATGCAGTTGATTGTGATGCAGAGATTTTGATGTGTGAACTTCTGATATGTGAACGTCTGGGAATCATGGAAAATCCAGTTTAAGATGGTAGATGTGTTTTGGAACATGGTAGTTTGATTCTAGTTGGTCAGTAGCTGGTGCAAACTTGTAGACCATCATGGACCAGCAAGCTACCCTGTTCCAAAATGTAGGATTTTCCAACCAGGATACATAATAATTTTTCAATGAACCGAAGAGACTACTGTAGTCAATACATTGCTATAACCTTGCATTATCTTTACTAATACAGTGCATAATGCATATAACCAGGGCTGCAGTCATAGATGAAGTATTATTTTGTGAAATATACAATTATTATTATATATAAGGCATAACATTATTATAAATCATTATTTAATAAGCAGTATTCATTATTTTTTGTCAGGCTTATAAGTGAGCATATATAAGTGGCATTTATAAGTACATTTATCACATCAAATGCTGCAGAGCACCAGATCCTGATCCATTTTATGTAATCTCTTTGTTGTTCATGGTATATCATGACTCATATTTCAAAAGAAATAGGCCTATGCCAGAAGTCTGCCCACACTTCATGGTGTGTATGTTTGATCAAGGTTAATACTGGGTTAAAGGATGATGGTGACAGCCTTCACTGAGATTTATGAAAATCAAATTAGCAAATGCAAAGGTGGTTCATTAAATTTAGAATAAAAATAGCACAAATAAGCAATTTATTTCTAGCGCTGACATGTCTTTCTGCCTCTTGTCTCCTCCCGCAGGGTACCAGACAGAGGGGCTGCTGCATGGGGGCTGTGGAATGAGGTAGTAGTTTGTATAGTTTGGGATCACACCAGATCTGGGAGATAACTATACAGCCTACTGTCTTTCTCACAGCTGCTCCCTCACATCAGATGCACCAATGACGTTCCTTCACACAAACATGGGATTTGTGGATAGCTGAATTTACGCATCTTTGTACTGTGTGTGCTTTCTTCTGAGAGTGTAAATTGTGGAGAATTTGCGATTGTCTCACTGTACAAAATTCACAATTGTTTAAAGGCACAATATGTAAGATTTTTGGATTAAAGGTGCCCTAGAATCAGAATTTGAATTTTCCTCGGCATAGTTGAATAACAAGAGTTCAGTACATGGAAAAGACATACATTGAGTTTCAAACCCCATTGTTTCCTCCTTCTTATGTAAATCTCATTTGTTTGAAAGACTTCCGGAAAACACTCGGATCTCAACATAACACCGACTGTTACGTAACATTCGGGATCATTAATATGTATGACCCCAATATTTGCATAATGCCAGCCCATTCGACGCATTAGACAAGGAAAGGCAGTATTAACGGCTGGATCTGTGCACAGACAAGGTAAGCAAGCAAGAACAACAGCGAAAAATGGCAGATGGAGCAATAATAACTGACATGATCCATGATATCATGATATTTTATAGTGATATTTGTAAATTGTCTTTCTAAATGTTTCATTAGCATGTTGCTAATATACTGTTAAATGAGGTTAAAGTTACCATAATTTCTTACTGTATTCACGGAGACGAGAGTCGTTGCTATTTTCATTTTTAAACACGTGCAGTCTGTATAATGCATAAACACAACTTCATTCTTTATAAATCTCTCCAACAGTGTGTAATGTTAGCTTTAGCCACAGAGCATAGCCTCAAACTCACACAGAATCAAACGTAACCATCTAAATAAATACTTTACTCACATAATTCGAAGCATGCATGACGAACTTCTTGTAAAGATCCATTTGAGGGTTATATTAGCTGTGTGAACTTTGTTTATGCGATGTATATATAGTCGAGAGCTCGTGGGGCAGAGAGAGCGCATCTCTTAAAGGGGCGGCACGCTGAAAAAATCAGTGCATAGTTAATGATGCCCCAAAATAGGCAGCTAAAAAAATTAATAAAAAAAAATCTATGGGGTATTTTGAGCTGAAACTTCACAGACACATTCAGGGGACACCTAGGACTTATATTACATCTTGTAAAAAAACAATCTAGGGCACCTTTAAAATATCCAAAAAAAACACTAGAACATTGTTATATATTTTGTTGACTTGTGTACTTACATTATCTAAAACATTTCCAAGAATATTTAAATCCAGAAAAATAAGCTATTTTAACCAGGACCTTGACCGTGCGTCGCCTATCAATGACATCATACCCATTTTACCCTCGGTTTCCGGTTTAATTTTGTAGAAACCATGGAAACACTAAAGACGCTTTAATATATTATGTGTTTTATTAGACAGGTGAGCAACTGTTTGGATGGGTACATTCATCAACAGAAAACTAATCATGTTATATAGCTCAACACAGTAACACCGTGTCCTAACCAGATGCGACATGCGATAAGATGTATCTTTTCCATGTTAATCAGAACTAGCCGCGATGACGACACGTGAATATTCTATTTTAGAAATGGTTTCTATTTCTTCGCGACGTCGCGGCTGGAACAGCAACACAAAGTATGGCAATGACAATATCAGGTACTGTTTATGTGCTTTATTTAATGTTAAAAGCATCTATGTGAGTTTGAATATCGTTTTGTGTTCCCAGCTTTTTAGCTGTAATGAAAACAACACTGGCTAATTCACCTCAGATCTTGAAAATAAATGAATGGGCACAAGAACGTTCAAACTGTCAGCTCAATGCGCACAAAAACAAGTGTATTCTTTGACATAGATTGTTTCAGTCACTCCGTATGTACTTTAAATAATGTTTAAATGGTTTAATATTGATGAATTTTACTATGTACTTGCCCGATATCATTTACTATGTACTTGCCCGATTCACATGTTTGCTGCGCTCGTGCTGAGAGACCCCGCCCCCACACTCTCTTCTGATTGGCTGTGGTTTTTGATTGATTTTATCGCTTCTCATTGATCATGTCACGTCTAGTATGGACAGTCAAATTGCTTGTCGCTGGAATCTTATCGCATCGCGTCTGGTTAGGACACGGTGTAAGTCTTATTGTTTAAATCTCGTTTTCTTGATTTACAGTGTCTCATAGTAGCCGACCGAACGCAGAGTAGCACTATAAAAACTTTCAACACACAAATGTATCTAATATGATAAAACAGCGCTGCTTTACACCACACATGCTTAACCGGAAGAAACGGAAGCGGCGATTGTGGCATAATAAAAGTTTTGCTGCTCTCGAGCCCTGTGTCGCGCTCGTCTCTCATTAGCAATCGCTCCAGCGGCCTCGTTCTGCTCCCACAGCACTCGGCCCTGCTTTGCTTCATACTACAGTAACGTTAATAATCTCATCCATGAACATGATTTCTGCCCGAGTCCTGTCCTGATTCTTTTCCACCGGCTGTAGCTGTGAAGACAACACCTCCCATGATTCTGTGAAATCAAGGCATCATCAAGCTATGCCTTTGTTTTGAATAAGCGACCTCTAGTGGCGAAAATTTACATAGTGTGCCTTTAAAGTCGGCATGAAATGGAAGTTATGACAGTCTGTTCTTCCCAATTGTGATGTATATCCAGGTGAAACAGCTTCTTGGATAAGAAAAAATGTAGGGCGGGACTTGAGTAGTTGATTGGATGGTTGTGGTTTGCTATTGCTGTGATGTCATGTGAATGACAGGTTGTCCCGCCCTCACATCAGACACGTCAGGAGAGAAGAAAAGAGATGTCGCTGCAAGAGGGAGGGGAAGTTATTTTGATTTTTTGAATAAAGAATTTATGTAGAGGATACATGAATTAAAAATGATGTGCACAGATAAATCATTTATAATAAATAGTGCACTATTAAATAAAAAATAAGAATTGTGATTTCTTGGTGACTTTAAACCCCAAATAAAAATATTGATGGCCAAAATTTATTTAATGCAGTCTTTATGTTATTGTTACAGAGGTGTAAATTGTTGGTCAGAAATCAAACTGTATTCACTATACATTATTCTATAATAACTAGGTTATGTGATTATATGTTAGTTTATACATTTGTGCATCTAGTTTGATTATTTTTTTTTATATAATTATTTGTACAACTGCTATAATTTATAAAAGTAAACTGAATAGACTAATTTGTGTGTCATCTCGTCCCATTTATGATTAGAACTGGATTTCGTTTTTAATATTCCTCCATTAAATTGGTCCTTTTTTTTTTTTTTTTTTTTTTTAATAAAATATGGGTCTTCAGACTACAATTAGCCGATCAACATATTAAATGTAAATAATTAAATGCGTCTAGCACTTTAAAATATTAATGACTGGCGCGACAGTTCCTGTGAAGTTGTCAATCAAATGAGCTAGCCAATCGCTTTAAAGGGCGTTGTCGTGTCCGTATTTCTGATTGGTCTGAAGGGAGCAGCTTACGTCGCGCGTTGACGTCACCACTGGTACCCAAGCAGTTGCAGCGTGTAAATATGGCGAACATCAGAAGTGTCAAGGTGAGAGAGAAATTGAATGAATTAATAGAAATGTACAGTCTCAAAAAAGTCGGCTCTACTGTAGTTCAGATTTTCAAGGTTGCTTTGCTAACCTTGTTAATTTTTACGTCGTTTTATGGTTGTATTTCACATCTTTTCATAATATTTTTAAGTTCTAGCCTCACTGCTAACTAGTTGAATGGAACTTCTGTGCAGTGATGAGTTTGACTGATAGGCAGGTAAATATTTGAAACAATGGCGATTATCCAGCTTTGTTCTTATTTGTTCCATTATATCAAACCTACTTCGGTGTAAGTTAAGTTAGTGTGTTCAAAAGCTCATTGTTTTGCAGCATATTACTGTTGAGTCATGACTACATTGTGTTTGTAGTATACTAAAACATCACCAAGCTTTATGCAGGTTGTGTAACCTGAGTCTTACCCTTGAGTCTGTCTATCTATCTATCTATCTATCTATCTATACAACGTCAACATTGAATCTCCAAATGAATGTAGAAACAACACAAATATTGTATATTTGTTTAATGACATTTTTTTTTTACTAAGCGCTATGAATGAAGGCCAGTATCACCGTTTTTTTTCCTTTCAATTTCTGGGAATGAAATGAATAAAAGTGATTTGTTTTTTGTTGTTTTTGACCCATGTAACATTTTATTTTAATAAATAAGGTTGTCGTGTCACCAGCATTTTACATACCAGTCACAATTCTCAGTTTCAATTTTTATACCACAAAAATACTAACCTAAATAATATAAAGTTCAAATATTTTTAAAGACAAATAGTAAGTAATAAAATAAGAAAAATATTTTTTTTAGTTAGGTTTAACAGTAATATTTAGGTAAGAATATTTAAGAATATTTCAATTCTACAGGAATTGAATAGAGTAATCAAGTGTAAAATAACTGCATTGTTCAACTAATTATATATAGAGAAATCCTTATTAAAGCAACAAAGTTGATTCAGTCAAGAGCAGCACATTATTTTATCTTTTTCTTCTGTTCTTTGATAAACATTAAAGGGTTTGTTCACACAAAAATGAAAATAATGTCTTTAATTACTTTAATTAATTAGTTGTTCCACAACCGTAAGACCTTCGTTCACCTTTGGAACACAAATTAAGATATTTTTGTTGAAATCCGATGGCTCAGCGAGGCCTCCATAGTCAGCAATGACATTTCTTCTCTCAAGATCCATTAATGTACTGAAAACATATTTAAATCGGTTCATGTGAGTACAGTGGTTCAATATTACTATTATAAAGCGACGAGAATATTTTTGGTGTGCCAAAAAAAACCAAAATAACGACTCATATAGTGATGGCCGATTTCAAAACACTGCTTCATGAAACTTTTTGTGTTCCGAAGATGAACGAAGGTCACACCCGGTAGAACGACATTAGGGTGAGTAATAAATGACAGAATTTTAATTTTTGGGTGAACTAACCCTTTAATGACAGGCTGAAGCAGGTTTATTATGCCACTGTCACTTTAAGACCTGACACACGTGACACTGATCTGACACATCCGATTATCTCACAACTCTTTACATCCATTTAAGTATTTTTAACTAATTTAAGACTGTACTTAAGAGGATACACCCCAAAAACAGGCATTTTGTCAATTTGACAGGGTATGGTGGGTCTGGTGACAGGAGGGGCCTCTGGTTTGGGGAGAGCGACTGTGGAGCGGCTCATCAGTCAGGGGGCCAGCGCTGTGATCCTGGACCTGCCCAGCTCAGATGGACACAAGCTGGCCGCTGCTCTCGGGGAGCGATGTGCATTTGCACCAACTGATGTGAGTGACACTTATTATCAACCACCCTTTTACATTGTCCACTCTCTCTTTTTGCTCTTTTAGATAACAATGCAGATTTCGAAAGTGTTCTTTCCTTCTGATTTGGCTTTTGTTTTTAATTCAGGTCACATCGGAGTCGGATGTGAGATCGGCTGTGGATTTGGCCAAGGAGAAGTATGGCAAAGTGGATTTGGCGGTAAACTGTGCTGGGATAGCTGTGGCTGTGAAAACATACAACTTTAAAAAGGACCTTCCCCACAGTCTGGAGGATTTCACTCGTGTTATCACTGTAAGCCCCGCTGTATTTACACTGCTGCCTGAACCTCATATCTACAGCTGATGACAATTCTAAATATCCTAAAGCAACTGTCATTTTTGTCACTGTAAAGCATTTTTTCCATGTTATTGCATGAATTATTAATGTTCTTTTGAATTTGATCTATTAAAGGTGAACATCGCTGGGACTTTTAATGTGATCAGACTGGCTGTAGGGGAGATGGGAAAAAATGAGCCTGATGCAGATGGACACAGAGGCTGCATCATCAACACAGCCAGTGTTGCTGCTTATGATGGGCAGGTATAACAGCCATAGACTAACGTTCAGAACTTTGGGGTTTGTAAGATTGTTTTTTTTTTTTTTTTAAATAATACTTTTATTCAGCAAATACAGTAAAAGTGACAGTAAAGACATTTATATTGTTAAAGAAGATTTCTATTTCAAATAAATGCTGTTCTTTGGAACTTTCTATTCATCAAAGAATCCAGAAAACATTTGCACAAAAATTAAGCAGCTCAATAGTTTTCAACATTGATAATATGTGTATCATACGGAAGAGGATTAGGGCCAAGCAATAATAAAAAAATAAAACCATCTCGAGATTAAAGTTGTTAAATTTCGAGAAAAAACTCATTAAATTTCAAGAAAAAAGTCGAGATAAAATGTTGAGAAAAAACTCGTTAAATTTCGAGAAAAAAGTCGAGATAAAATGTTGAGAATAAAGTCATTAAATTATGAGAATAAAGTCATTAAATTACGAGAAAAAAAGTTGTTAAATTATGAAAACAAATTCGTAATTAAACTAAATTGTTCTCGTAATTTAACGACTTTTTTCTCATAATTTAATGACTTTATTCTCAACATTTTATCTTGACTTTTTTCTCAAAATTTAACGACATTTTTCTCATAATTTAACTAATTTGTTCTCGTAATTTAACGACTTTTTTCTCGTAATTTAATTACTTTATTCTCAACATTTTATCTCGACTTTTTTCTCGAAATTTTAACAAGTTTATTCTCAACATTTTATCTTGACTTTTTTCTCCACATTTGAGTTTTTTCTCGTAATTTAACAAGTTTATTCTCAACATTTTATCTCAACTCGTTAAATTTCGAGAAAAAAGTCTTTTCTCGTAATTTAATGAGTTTATTCTCAACATTTTATCTCGACTTTTTTCTCGAAATGTAACGAGTTTTTTCTCGAAATTTAACAACTTTAATCTCGAGATGGTTTTATTTTTTTATTATTGCTTGGCCCTAATCCTCTTCCGTAGTATCAGAATAATCAGCATATCAGAATGATTTCTGAAGGACCATGTGACACTGAAGACTGGAGTAATCATGTTGAAAATTCAGCTTTGCCATCACAGGAATAAATTACATTTCAAAATATATTTAAAAAGAAAACTGTTATTTGAAATTGTAATAATATTTCCACAATATTACTGTTTTTACAGTATTTTTTGATCAAATAAATGTAGCTTTGGTGAATATGAGACTTCTTTCAGACTCCTATTTTTGAATGAACCATACAGATTTATAACACTGCAGCACTACAGGTTGTTTTGTTGTCTTTTAAAGGTGGGACAGGCTGCATACTCCGCCTCTAAGGGTGGGATTGTGGGAATGACACTTCCTATTGCTCGAGACCTTGCACCAATGGGGATCCGTGTAGTCACCATCGCTCCAGGTCAGCATCTCCAAAACACATTTTGTCTCTAAACATCATGTCTGATCATAATTCATTGTTTTAACCCTGTTTGTCTCTTCTTTCCTTACAGGTCTGTTCGCCACACCACTTCTAGCAGGATTACCTGAGAAAGTGCAGAGCTTTCTAGCCAGGCAGGTGCCCTTCCCGTCACGTCTGGGAGATCCAGCTGAGTTTGCGCATCTTGTGACTGCAATAGCAGAAAACCCCATGTTAAACGGCGAGGTAATTCGCTTGGACGGAGCCATTCGCATGCAACCTTGAAGGAAAAGACAGAACAGAGTGGACAGACTCCAGCTGAAATACCACAAACTGCTCTGTGGCTGAAGAAACTGATACAGCATTAAGTCAGGATACTTTGTACCTGAGTGGAAGTGCTAGTGTTTCTTTGTAATCACTGGAAATCTTGTAGATTTTTACAATTGAGTCTGTCTGGTATTTATATACTGACTGTACTTTTGTGCCACTGAGGGACTGTGATCTAACTAATGACTAATGTATTCATACAATCATAAGGTTGTAGTCATGCAAACTGAATGTCTCTGTGTTCACATATCTTTTTGTGTAAAATAAAAATATGTAAAGCACAATGGGATGAGTTTTAATAAATAAATATTTGCTGTTGTAGAAAAGCTCATGGATCAGCTGTAGTGAACTGAAAATAAAGCTCCAGGGAAGATGGTCAATAAGACACATGGATTTGCCACCATACTGACTTTATATGACTCCTCTCTGTGTTTCTCAACCTGGGAGACATAAATGATTCAAAAGAATATATTATTATTCATGCAATTTATATTATTAATAAATTTTTAATAAATAACTTAAAACTAAAATTAAGATTTAATTTGTCTCAATAACTTTTTATTTTTATTAAAAAAGGATATTTGTCATAATTATGGCAGAAATACTACAGGAAATATACTTAGTGAGGGGCCTTTGAGTCAAAAAGTGCTCTATAATTTGATACATATGATACAACAATTCTATTTTCTTTGCTGTAAAATAAACCCTTTCTGAATAGAGAATAATTTATTTCCATTTAAGGACTAATACTTCAAATTTTTAAAAAGAATAAATTACAAGCACTTTGTGTCAGACCAATAGAGGGCAGAATTGAGCTTGTTTTGACATAATAGGACTGGAGGTTCATATGACTTTTGCATATGATTTTTTTTTATTGTGATGTGGTCATATGTCTTTATCGCAATAACATTAAAAGACTTGTAATGCTATTTTTGTTAAGCAAAAATTGTTTAAATATAATGTACATAACTTTTTAGATAAAAGATTATATTTTTACGATTATTGTGTATTTCTTTCTGGATCTTTAAAAACATTAATTAGTGGCTTAAATATACAGTTACTTAAACAGCATGCAAGACTCATCACCATCCAAAAAACAAACAAACAAACAAACAAACAAACAAAAAGTAAAACTGGAAAATACTGGCAGCTGTGCACAAAAGTCCTGGAAAATCCTTTAGTGAACAGATTGAGCATAATTAAAGTAAGCCCAGATTGATGTTCGTAAATCTGCTTTACACACACACACACACACACACACACACACACACACACACGAATATGTGGTTTACGGGGACTCTCCATTGTCGTAATGGAGACCTCACTATCACAGGAAACTTTCTGCATTTTAACATTTTCAAAAAAAAAAACATAATTTAGTATATTTATTAATCGATTTCCCCCAAGAGGACTGCTGGCTGATCCCCACAATGTAGGTGATTTCAGGTTGTGGGTACCATTTGGTCCCCACAATGTAATATAAACCTGTACACACACACACACACACACACACACACACACACACACACACACACACACACACACTGCTGATTGATTTTCTGACCACAGGGTGGCAGTTGCACTGTAATCTCTGATTCATTCATTTCAGTCCATCCTACAGCCATCCTACCGGGCACGTTAACATGATTACACTTTAGAGAGGTTAACAGTTCCCACAGTTAATATTTGGCTCTGAAATATTAAAGAATGATTTCTGTTTTCTGACTTTTTTTTTAAATCAAGCTTACCATACTACTATTTTGTTTGGTTATTATTTTGATAACACTTTACAATAAGGTCTCATTTGTTGACATTAGTAAATGCTAACATGAACTAACAATATAATTGTTCATCGTTTGTTCATGTTAGTGCACAGTGCATTAATTTGAACAAATACAACTTTCAATTTTAAAAATATGTTAGTAAATGTTGAAATTAACTAATAAAGCCAAAGTGTTCATTTTAACTAATGTTAAAGTCACCATGAAATCAAAATTCACAATTCTTATTTTTTATGGAATATTGCAGTATTTATTATAAATTATTTATCTATACATGTCATTATTATTCGTAGTATTATTTTAAATTCATGTACCCTCATAATCTTTAATCAACTAACTTCCTCAGTGACATCTCTTCTCTTCTCTGATGATGTGTTTACTGGCATGAGGGTGGAACAACCTGTCACTCACATGACATCAAATCAATAGCAAACCACAAACATCCAATCAACTACCCATGGACGTAATCAAGTCATATTTTCTTGTTTGAGAAGCCGCTTCACTTGGATAATGTGGAAGAAAAGGCCATCGCAACTTCTGTTTCATACCGACTTTAAAGGATTAGTTCACTTTCAAATAAAAATTACCCCAAGCCATCTTAGGTGTATATGACTTTCTTCTTTCTGATGAACACAATCAGAGATATATTAATAAATATCTTGATGCATCCAAGCTTTATAATGGCAATGAGCGATATCAATGAGTATGTGCTGAAGAAAGTGTCTCCATCCACATCCATCCATCATAAACATGTGCTCCACAAGGCTCCAGGGGGTTAATAAAGGCCTTCTGAAGTGAAAAGATGCGTTTGTGTAAAAACAAATCCATATTTAACAAGTTATAAAGTAAAATATCAAGCTTCCGCCAGACCATAACTTGTTAAATATGGATTTTTATTTTTTTTTACACAAATGCACGCTTGCTTCAGAACTCCTTTATTAACCCTTCAGAGTACGTTTATGATAGATGGATGTGGATGGAGACACTTTCTTCAGCTCATACTCATTTGGTAACGCCTACTGCCATTATAAAGCTCGGATGCATTTATTAATATAACTCTGATTGTGTTCATCAGAAAGAAGAAAGTCATATACATCTGGCTTGAGGGTGAGTAAATCATGGTGTAATTTTCATTTGAAAGTGAACTAATCCTGTAACATATTTGTCCATTTTATCTACAAGGCTAGTTTTATATTTAATACAGTCTAAATAGCTCACCAGGTTGACATTTCATGGCAAGTTGGATTGTGTATATAACTGTGTGTGACGAATAAAAACCTTAAAGGTGCCCTAGAACCAGTTTTTACAAGATGTAATATAAGTCTAAGGTGTCCCCTGAATGTGTCTGTAAAGTTTCAGCTCAAAATACCCCATAGATTTAAAAAAAAAAAAAATTTTTAAACTGCCTATTTTGGGGCATCATTAACTATGCACCGATTCTATGCAGCGCCTGTTCTTCGGAGGTTTTTTTATACAAATGAGATTTACACAAGAAAGAGGAAACAATGGTGTTTGAGACTCACTGTATGTCATTTCCATGTACTGAACTCTTGTTATTCAACTATGCCGAGGTAAATTCAATTTTTGATTATACAATGCAAGAAGCACAGATGAGCTGTACCAAACCATATGAATATGATATGTTTCAAACAAGCATTTCACTTGACTTTCTCAAGTGTGTGGTGAAACAGATGTTAGATCAAACATCAGATTGAGGGAGGCCATACGTGGCGAGTGGTTTGAATCATGGGAGATGTTTATTGAGTGTCACTGTGTTGTCTCACTTCACTCTGATGTGTTGCCCAGCATCTGCTCCATCATGTCATGCATCTATCAGGGGGCCGTGAGTTAGGACAGCTTTGATGGACACTTGCTGTCATCCCATAGATCTTTGCACTGTCAGGAAAATTACTTTCACTATTAACAACGGAGCGCTGCCTTCCACAGAGGACAAACATCGGAGAAGACAAGGTTAAAGACAGAGAAGCCCTGGTCCTTGTTCCCAAAGCAACTAATAGGTTTTGCCTAGAATCACCTAGAGGTTTCAAGAGCACACTAACTAGACTGATTCATCAATATGCATTATTAATGTGCTCGGGACAATTTAATCCCTCCGGACTGTGTAAATATGAGGGCTTGGGTGTAATCAGAACACAGGGCCACTTTTTTTTTGAGCCTCTAGGGGGCAGACTGCACAAACACGCCACAACCTGATTGCTGTTTAGAGACATGCATTGACAGCATGTACATGCATCATTTGGATAACAAGCTGTCTCTAAAAATCCCCCAAGATATAGAAAAGACATTGCTTCATGTTGATTTTATCAATGTAGATCCCCATGAAGCCACGTCTAGCCTGCTGTGTGCTCCTTGAAGTGCTCCAAAGAAAATACAAGGGATATAGGCTGGGAGTCTTTTGGAGATGGGGACAGATGCAGAAAAGAGGAGGAGAGAATGTGAGCTGGTTGTCATTTATCTGGGTCAGTCAGACCGACCTCTTTTCTTTACTAAAACATAAACATGCTAAAACTTGTAGTACTGACATACCAGTGAGATATCAGTAGCTTTTATTAGTGTTACTGGGTGAATCAAAAACCATAAATGTATGGAAAATAAAGCGTATTTAAGGACCATCAGGATTTTTTTTTTTTTTTTTTTTTTTTGTAGTGTCAACACATCCCAATTATTTTCTCTTCAACTAGTCCGTTGTTCTTTCACATTACAGTACTGAGAATGAGACTTTTTGTCTCATTATGGTAATGAGAATTTGGATGGAAATGAGCTCAGAAATCATAATGATCCTAAAAATAAGATTCCTTTTTTCAAGCAATATATAAACACTTTGGGGTTTATAGATTTTTTTTAAAGAGGCGTAAGAACTTTACTGTATTAATCGCTTTTTTTATTGTCAATGTGTAAACAGCTTTTAACGAAACTTAAATGAGACCTTCCTTGACTTCCTAGGTTATCAAGCCTGTAGGCTAATTTTTATGTGAAGGACTCTGGTCGTTTTTGCTGGGAAAATCAAAATGTGACATTTACACGCCCCCTGAGAGCCTCTCTTCCGTTCAATAACACGTGAAATGAATGCTTATACAATGATCATCATGATAATGCTGAAAGAGCTATTCTGTACTGTATTGTCAATGTGTCAAGCAAAGCAAAGGGATTAAGTCAAATAGTCTCACATAGCCAGATCTATATAGTCTATAGTATCAAATATACTTTATAATAAAACTATCATAACAGTGTAATTTTAATGATCTATTAACATGATGCTGGTGCTGAATTGCAGAGCTGGTGCAAACATCTCCACATCGCTATGATCAGATGCTTTCTTAACTGCTGTTTTCTCACCGCTGTCATTTTTGTGGAAAGTGGAAAGTGTTCAGCATATATTTACATCTACAACCGTTGTTCTCATCAGGGTGGACGGCATCTGGACGTTAACACTATATCAATGCAAATGTACTATTTTCAAATTCTTTTTACTTTTAAGCAAAGAACGAAAAAAAAAAAACTTCACCGTGAGCAGTGTTGGGGGTAACGCATTACAAGTAACTTCAGTTATGTAATCAGATTACTTTTTCAAGTATCTAGTAAAGTAATGCATTACTTTTTCAATTTACAAAATATCTAAATTACTTTTTCAAATAAGTAATGCAAGTTTTTCACATTTATTGACTGAAAGCTCTCCTGTCCCCATGTTGAGAAAAATAAAGTGCAGAGGTGTTGTGTGCGCTGTGAACATGATGGTTATTTGTAGTTCTAGACTAAACGTGAACATGCATTTACTCATCTCACATGCACGAAAACATTGTATTCCTCAAAATGAATAAACAGTGAGATGCCAATTCAGAATTGTATGCAAACCTGTAATAATTAACTATATTAAATTACACAAATATACTTCATGTATTTAATCTCACTTTATTAGCCAATGTCTTTGCTGCTGACCTTTGATGATCCAGTTCAATGTACTAATAAGCAAAAATTACTTTAGATTTTGAAATAAGAGTGTTGTATTCTTCTTCAAACCAGAATGGCAGCACAGCTGAAAGGTTTGTTTGAGCTGCGCCCTCTACTGTACAGGCGTAAATATGCATTTCCATCAGCCTGAGGCTTATTCATTTCACTTTCGGTGTGAAAGGGTCTTTACATTTGCCAAAAATATAACTTTTTTTGTTGTAATTAAAAAACAAACAATCAAGCCCAGCCCAGGTGAGAAAAAGTAACTCAAAAGTAACATAACGTGTTACTTTTCATAAAAAGTGACACAATTAGTTACTTTTTTAGGGAGTAATGCATTACTTTTAAAAGTAACTTTCCCCAACACTGGCTGTGAGTATATTGGGGCATTGAATCACGTTCGGTCTCTTGTATGTTATGTGTGCGCGAGCAATAAGTTGCTGGCTGCAGTTCACTTAATGGCCACCGGTGTCACTAATAACAAGGGTTTCTGAATTCTACATGTAACCCCTTTAAAGGGATAGTTTACCCAAAAATGAAAATTATTCCATGATTTACTCACCCTCAAGCCATCCTAGGTGTATATGACTATCTTCTTTCAGATGAACACAATCGGAGATTTATTTAAAAATATCCTTAGTCCTCCAATGGTTGTGAATGGTACCACAAATTTTGAAGACAAAAAAAAAAAAGCATCCATCCATAAAAAAATGATTCCATACGACTCCAGGGGGTCAATAAAGGCCTTCTGAAGCGAATCGATGCGTTTGTGTAATAAACTAATTTAACAAGCTTCCGGTGCAACAGCCATACGCATTCGACGTACATCCAAAAAGAGTTCACTTCCACGACTTAGTACACAATGACATGACGTACAACACATTATAGCATAGGACATAGCGTAGTACAACATGGCGTAGTATAGAACATCATGGCATTGTGTACTACGTCGCGGAAGTTACCGCTTTTTGGACGTATGTCGAATGTGCATGGCTGTCGCTACGGAAACTCGTTATTTTAAATTTGGACTAAACCACTCAATTCATATGGATTAGTTTTACGATCTCTTTATGAACTTTTTAAAGTGTCAAAATTTGCAATTGCATAGGCTGTTTATGGAGGGACAGGAAACTCTCAGATTTCATCAAAATGATCTTCATTTGTGTTCCGAAGATGATCGAAAATCTTGCGTGTTTGGAATGACATGAGGGTGAGTATCGATGACAGAATTTTCATTTTTGGGTGAACTAACCCTTTAAGACTTTTATTCAGCAAGGATGCATTGATCAAAATTGACAGAAATTTTGTAATGTAACAAAATATTTCTATTTTTAATTATTGAAATTTCTATTCATCAAAGAATCTTGAAAAATATCACCATTTCCACAAAAATATTAAGCAACACAAGTTTTCATCATTTATAATAGGCCTAACAAGAAATGTTTCTTGAGCATCAAATTAGCATATTAGAATGATTTCTGAAGGATCATGTGATACTGAAGACTGGAGAAATGATGCTGAAAATTCAGCTTTGACATCACAGGAATAAATTACACCTTAAACTGTATTTGAATAGAAAACATTTGTTTAATAATTTTCAATAATTCATATTTCTGATCAAACAAATGCAGCCTTAATAAGAGATTTTTTTTCAAAAACATTAAAAATGTTGCTAGCCCTAATCTTTTTTTAATGTATATATACTGCAAAAAGTGACAAATTATATTTGTCGAGTCATTTTACAAACATAGGAAGCACACGAACAGAAAGCGCTTTCTGAATTGTGTGTTTGTAATTAAATAGCACAGCGACGTCCCACTGAGACGTTCAATCCTTAATCTCCAGAGAAAGCTGCAATGACAACAGCATCCTTCCTCCAAAAGCAAATAAAACAAAAAAAACTTTGGGAAACTCTAGAAAAACACTCCAGAAATCTTCAAGGGACGACCGCGCCCACTGAAGAAACAGTGAAAGGATGATTCCCAGTCATTAAATCTAAAGAGTCCCAATGATCTCACATGTCTAGGACCATTGGCTGGTTTGAATATGAGCATTATCACTCAATCCCACATTTACAATACCTTTCACATCCGACAATACCGTAACCCAGCCTGACACTGCTCATTTACGTTTTATCCTTCATGAAAACAAATACGTTTGTCTGAAACATTAGATATGGAGTCTTTCTGGGACCTATTAGAGGCATTGTGCTGGTTTTATCTGTTGAGTGCAGGCTACAGTAGCAGTCTTTGTGCTGAGGGACGGTAATCCTGTATCTGTGTATGTATTTGTGCCCACTTGAGGCTTTGAGACAGAAGAGGGAATCCACTAATGCTGCCGATGCTAGAGAAAACAAATCAACACCGCAGGCCTCCAACTAGCCACGGCAGAACAAATATTCCCACGACTTTCCGTCTTTACAAGCGTATTCTCAAATAGAGCTATTATTCATGTCTGTAATGACACACACATGTTCTATATGGCCCTTTGTAAACTTGCATGTTGATTTGAATGCTCACACTAGCTTGCAGGATAACAAACATACACGGACCACATAAAGAATCACCTCCCGTGACTTTAATACCACACTGTTATGTAGGCAGCAATGGGATTCATTTTATATTTACAAGGTGTTCAGCACACCATAAAGAGCCAGTTGTGTCCCTGAGAGGCCAGAGAGTATATCGTTTTCAGGATGGCCTTTGAAACAGCCTGTAATCGTAGCTGTGAGAGAGTGATGAAGATCCAGCACTCCTTTAGCAACACACACTGACTTCTGACCTCATCCACCACTTCATTGTAGCACGACCATAAAGCTGATAGAGGTTATCCGATTTAATCAGAACACAGTAACAGCCTCTCATGAGGGTCAGACACTGACATCCTCACAATACTGCTGCTAGAAAAGCTTTGCATCTGAAGTATGTGTCTCCCAAACACGACAGAATGATCTCGAAGGGGAACGGCATCACAACTGCGCCATGGTGGGAGTCATTTCTTTACAATTGACTTTCAGACACGGCAATGTGCAGGAAATTATAGAAACTGTGTTTTAAGGTCATCACGACTGAAAAGGCATTTCAAACTGGGAGAAAATTCACTTCTTTTAATTCTTTTCATTTCACTTCTTATTTTCTCATTTAGAGGATCTTATCTGATCCGCGTGAGGCTCAAATCTCTATTAAAGTCACCATGAAATCAAAAATCAAACATTTTTGTTATTTTTAAAGGAAAATTGTAGTGTTTGTTATGTTTATCCAAGTCTATCATTATTTTTATGGAATATTGTAGTGTTTATTATAAATTATTTATCTGTGTAGAATTTTTTATGGAATATTTTAGTGCTTATTATAAATTATTTATCCATGTACATCCTTATTTTTTATGGAATATTGCAGTGTTTATAATAAATTATTTATCCATGTACATCCTTATTTTTTATGCAATATTGCAGTATTTATTATTATAAATTATCTGTGTAGATCATTTTTTATAGAATATTGCAGTGTTAATCATATATGATAAATCTATGTACATCATTATTTTTATGGAATATCGCAGTGTTTGTTATAAATTATTTATCCGTGCATCATTATTTTTAATTGATATTGCAGTGTTTATTATACAGTCAAACCAAAATATATTCAGACACCTTGAACATTTCATTCATTAATACAGTTTATTCACTATAGTTTAAAATGCTAATAAAATATGACAAGATCTCAGAGTTAAACTGTATCAGAAAAAATTAAACATGGTCAGGTCAAAGTGTCTGAATAATTTTTGGTTCCAAATTTTTAATCAGTTTTACTGGTAGTCCACTGTATGAAGAATTTTTGGGTATAATATTTCACAGTTTACTTTATTTCGCTATCCTCACTTACATAAATTAACTATAGTGTCCTGCACCCACTAGTAAAAATATATCAAAAATGTCTGAATAATTTTTGGTTTGAATGTACAGTACAGACCAAAAGTTTGGAACCACTAAGATTTTTAATGTTTTTAAAAGAAGTTTCGTCTGCTCACCAAGGCTACATGTATTTAATTAAAAATACAGTAAAAACAGTAATATTGTGAAATATTATTACAATTTAAAATAACTGTTTTCTATTTGAATATATTTCACAAAGTAATTTATTCCTGTGATGGCAAAGCTGAATTTTCAGCATCATTACTCCAGTCTTCAGTGTCACATGATCCTTCAGAAATCATTCTAATATGCTGATCTGCTGCTCAAGAAACATTTAATGTGTACAATTGTACAAAATATTTGTGTACAATATTTTTTTTCAGGATTATTTGATGAATAGAAAAGAACAGTGTTTATCTGAAATCTAATCTTTTGTAACATTATAAATGTCTTTACTGCCACTTTTGATTGATTTAATGCATCCTTGATGAATAAAAGTATTCATTTCTTTATTTTCTTTTCAAAAAAATAAAAATAAAAATTCTTACTGACCCCAAACTTTTGAACGGTAGTGTATAATGCTACAGAAGCTTTGTATTTCAGATAAATGCTGTTCTTTTGAACTTTCTATTCATCAAGGAATCCTGAAAAAAAAAGTACACAACTGTTTTCAACATTGAAAATAATCATAAATGTTTATTGAGCAGCAAATCAGCATATTAGAATGATTTCTGAAGGATCATGTGACACTGAAGACTGGAGTAACGATGCTGAAAATTCAGCTTTGCATCACAGGAATAAATTACTTTGTCAAATATATTTAAATAGTACACAGTTTTTTTAAATTGTAATAATATTTCACAATATTACTGTTTTTTACTGTATTTTTAATTAAATAAATGTAGCCTTGGTGAGCAGACGAAACTTCTTTTAAAAACATAAAAAATCTTAGTGGTTCCAAACTTTTGGACTGTACTGTACATGATATATATGTGCGTACATCATTATTTTTTGATGGAATATTGTAGTGTTTGTTATAAATGATTTATCCACGTATATTATTATTTGTATTGGATATTGCAGTGTTTATTATTATACAGTAAATGATTTAACTGTGTACATACTTTGTTTTGGAATATGGCTCAAATCTCTATTAAAATAACCATGAAATCAAAATAGACAATTCTTGTTTTTTTACTGAATCTTGCAGTGTTTATTATAAATGCTTTATCCAAGTACATCATTATTTTTTTAATTTACATGCGCTCGCAATCTTTAATCAAGAACATTAACTTCCCCTCAACCTCACAACAACATCTCTTCACTGATGACGTACGAACCGTAACGCAATGACTGGACAATAATCTCTCTCTTCCTGCATCCTGCCACTCACAAGATCACAGTAATTAGCAAATAACGACAATCCAACCATCCAATCAATTCCAACAAACAATCAAGACCTGTTTCCTCGTTCGAGAAACCATTTCAAGCATATATATGTCAAAATAGGGAAGAAAAGAAATAGTAATTTCTGTTTCCAGACATGCCAACTTTAAGACAGTAGATAGGCAGCCACACCATTGACAGGTCCACTGGGAGAGAGAGATGCCAGCTCCAGCCCCGATTCACTGGAGGGTTTGAGAGAAAGTGAGGAAAAGAGAGATATTAGAGGGAAAAAACTGACATAGAAAGAAAACAGAAAAAAAAATTAGACACAGTGAGGCATGTCTGTCTGCTCTATAAGGCAAGAGATAGAAGCATCAACTCAGAAGCATAGATTTCCCATGGCATATAAATTAAACGTAAAAAAAAAAGTTTAAAAGTGAAGCACGAAACTTTCTCATATCTCAGCTGACTATACAGAGTCTGTAAGCACTGTGGATTAATAAAAATAATGTTTTGTTTAAATATACAAAACAGCTGTAAGGTAATATTGGCTCAGCCAATGGCATGGGGCTGGAGGCGGGACTATCTCTTTGTTCAACCAATAACAGGTGGGGTAATGTTTAAGGATGTTTAAATAAATAAATAAATGTGTTGTTGCAAAAAAGTGTTTAAAAAGTGACATGGAACCAAGCGTAGCAGATTGGAAAGGAAAGCTGGGTCTCTAGAAGTGTTTTTAAAAGTGGCACTCACACGCAAGATGCTAAAAAGGCTTCGAAACGTATGGCGAGTGCATGTTTACATTAGTGATGGGTGAATCAATGCATTTCGAAACTCTGAATAAATTGAATCAATTTATTTGCAAAATGACTCACCATTTTGACAACTGCAGGTCAAAACAGTGTAATTGCAACGTGAACACAAGAGTTAATAAAGACACGCCAATTACAAATGATTTTATGAAAGTGTAATCTATTAAATGTAATCTACAAATCATTAGACACCATTAAATATGACATGTGTTCTATGAATAGAATGAATTTCTTAGGCAGGATTGGCTAATTAGGCCAATCAAAAACAATTAACTGCAATTAAACAATTAAATCTCTCTTTTTGCATTACACATGCATGCTTAGTAAATTTCATTAAAACTGAACCTACACTGTAAAAAATGCTGGGTTAAAAACCAGACTTGGCCAGTTTGACATGAGCTCTGAAAACAACAGATTCTCAAAGGTGTCAAAGCTTTCTCTAGATTACATTAACGATATTTGAAAGACGCTTTATTCTAAAGTGACTTACATAGAATTCATGATATACAGTTAACACATTCTCTGGGAATCAAACACATGGCCTTGACATTGCAGTATACTGTTTGAGCTCTAAGTGAATGTTGTATGAGCAGCTATACAAGATATGTTACATGCTTAGGCATATATGTTGCATTTTAAACTAACCTTGGGTTATAAATGAACATTTAATTCACCTCTCAAGGTCTTTCACACACATTTTCAGTCTGGCCATCTCTACCTGTAAAATAATTACCTTGTACAGTTGCAAGAAAAAGTATGTGAACCACTTGCAGAATCTGTAAAAATGTGCAAAATTTTAACAAAATAAGAGAGATCATACAAAATGCATGTTATTTTTTATTTAGCACTGTCCTGAGTGAGATATTTTACATAAAAGATGTTTACATATAATCCATAAGACAAAATAATAGATGCATTTATTAAAATGACCAAGTTCAAAAGTTTGTGAACCATTGATTCTTAATACTGTGTGTGGTTACCTGGATGATCCACAACTGTTTTTGGTTGTTTTGTGATGGTTATTCATGTTTGTCCTGAGCTCTGTTCTTCAGAAAAAATCTCCAGGTCCTGCAGATTCTTCAGTTTTCCAGCATCTTTTGCTTATTTGAACCCTTTCCAGCAGTGTATGATTCTCAGATCAATCTTTTCACATGGAGGACAACTGAGGGACTCAAACACAACTATTGAAAGAGGTTCAAACATTCACTGATGCTCCAGAAGGAAACACGATGCATTAAGAGTCGGGGGTGAAAACTTTTGAACACGATGAAGAGGTCCAAATTTTTCTTATTTCGCTTGAATATAAATTTTTTTTTTCATTTAGTACTGCCCTTTGGAAGCAACAGAAGATACTTGCATGTTTCCCGGAAGACAAATTAAATACAATTTACCTTGATCTTCAAATTCAAAATGTTTTCACCCCCCGGCTCTTAATGCATCGTGTTTTTCTCTGGAGCATCAGTGAATGTTTGAACTTCTTTCAGTAGTTGTCCTCAGTGTGAAAAGATGGATCTCAAAATCATTCAGTCACTGCTGTAAAGGGTTCAAATATGCAAAAGATGCTGGAAAACTGAAGAATCTGCAGGACCTGGAAGATTTTTCTGAAGAACAGAGCTCAGTTTAACTGCTCAGGACAAACAAGAGACTCATGAACAACCATCACAAAACAAAAAAAGTCGTAGATCATCCAGGTAACCACACACAATATTAAGAATCAATGGTTCACATACTTATGAATGGGGTTATTTTAATAAATTCAGCTATTTTTTTGTCTTGTGGATTATATGTAAACATCTTTTATGTAAAATATCTTACTCAGGACAGTACTAAATAAAAAACAACATGCATTTTGTATTATCTCTCTTATTTTGTTAAAATTATTAACATTTTCACAGATTCTGCAAGTGTTTCACATACCTTTTCTTGCAACTGTATATTTAATGTCCATGAGCAACTGGAAACGTGAACACTGAAAATCCTACTTAGTTAATGAGAACATATCAGCATAAAATGTCAGTGTGTATTACTGGCTTGCATGAAATGAAATGCAATTTTAATTTCAGCAACTGGTGAAGTTTTCTACCATTTTGAGCCAAATTATAGAGCTTACGAATACTCATCCCCAGCTGTGAGTCAGCTCCATGGAGCACAAACTGTCTTTATCCATTCATATCAGCCTCAGTCAAATGGTTAGTATTTCAAAGACATCATTACCACAGAACACAAGCATAGTGATAGTCTGGGATGTAGTCAGCGAGACTTCATTAACAAAGCAGTTTCATGTAGAGAGCCCAAAGGAGAGCCAAACTCAGCCTCGTTCTATTCCTACAGCAGGGTGCAGTTCTCTCAAACTTCCCCTCGAGAGCAAGAAACTCCGGCTGTAAGAGCAGCTATTAAATGCATTACGGCCAGTCTGTTATACAACTCTTCTTTGGAATACCAAACCATCCCTTTCCAAAGTTCATGGTAAATTATGCATAGGCTAATGTCGTAACTGAAGTAAAGTTTACATGGGCATTTTTCAAACCTGTCTTGATGATTCATATCAAAGCCACATCTCTGATGAATTAGTTACTAATCTGGGGATGGAGGGTGATCCTGAATCACAGTTCTGCATATTTGTGCACTTAACGTTTAACGTGACTTTTGTTTTGCGCCTGAATTGCCCCCAGAGATCAGTTCAATTATCTGCATCTGTCTGTCTGTTACACCTTTTCTCTCGAACAGCATTCACACATCTCTTCCACACATCTCAACTGAAATAAAACTCATAATAATATCGGATGGCATTGATAATCACCTTAGAGACCAGCTTGAAAACCTGCAGCTGAATATAAAACACTTTTGCTCTAGTTTATAACACTTGTGTGTCCAATCAATTTTAATATATTGAAATCTATTCAAACAGAAGCTCAATTATGCAAAAGAGTCTGAGTCAGATGAATCTGATACAGGACATGCCAGTAAGCCTCAAAACACCCATCAGCATACTTAGGGCTAACATAACAGACATGAACATGCATGTAGACTGTCCTGAGACAATGAGATACACTGCTGAAGGAGGAATACAGTGAGTTAATATTTACAGTAGTTTTACGAGAGACTAAAATCTCTCAAATGATCATCAAAAATGCAGATTTTTTTAAATGTTGAGGCATATTTTCATTTGACTGGAGCGCCACAGTCCTGCAGAGTTTAGGTCCAAACCTGCTCTGACAAACATACCTGTAGTTTTCAAATAAGACTGAAGGACTTGATTAGCTGGATCAGGTGTGCTTGATTAAGATTGAAGCAGGAACTGAGTTTGATTTACGCAAAATGATGACAAAAGCAATTTTTCACTATAGTGTTTTATCTAGACATATCTTTCATTTAAAGGTGACCTATTATGTCCCTTTTAACAAGATGTAATATAAGCCTCAGGTGTCCCCAGAATGTGTCTGTGAAGTTTCAGCTCAAAATACACCATGGATTTTTTTTATTATACCATGTTTTAACTGCCTATTTTTGGGTGAGAGAAAAAAATACGCTGATTTGGTGTGTGTACCTTTAAATGCAAATGATCTCTTGCTCCCCACCCCCAAGCTCTCGATTCCAATACACGGAGGCATAAACAATACGGGAGAAGCTCACACAGCAAATATAACTCTCAAAATGGATTATTACAAACTGTTCGTGATGCAGCATATCAGATCACGTAAGTATGTATTTTGAGGATGTTTGCAAACATTCGATTCTGAATGAGTTTGATAGTGTGCTGCACGGCTAACATGGCTAAAGCTACACACTGTTGAAGATACTCGATAAGAATGAAGTGTCAGAAGCTTTCACGCACAGTCCTGCAGTGTGGCTTCTCCTACAACAACCGTCAAATCAAAAACCTATAGAAGCCCAGAACCTGATGATGCAGTTAGTGAGACAACAACAAACCACCACTTGCTCCACACGTCTTTGTTTTTTTCACCCCAATTAATGCAAGAGATTGTTTTTGTTTGTTAGCCACCATAACCCACATGTAAATGCAGCTCACAGTCACTGTACGTTATGAACTCCGGATGAGTCTTCTTGTGTGCGTCCATTTTAAAAGCATTTTGACTGCCATACAGTCAGACATTAATGGCTCACAGTGGGGATCTTGTTCATCCAGTCTGACAAGCAACAATTGTTAAAGGACTATTATAAAGGACTATTTTAAATTGTACAGTGTGAACCCGGCTTTACTAAAGTAGCACCCTTTCATAATGTAACTCACAAACTTTCCATGTACATATGTTCTCATTAATTTTAATACATCTGACCATCACTGAATGCAAATGATCTTAATGGTTAATTAACAAACTGATTGGTATATATCTGTAGATTATTATTTGTGTTCATTAAAGGGTTAGTTCACCCAAAAATGAAAATTCTGTCATTTATTACTCACCCTCATGCCGTTCCACACCCATAAGACCTTTGTTAATCTTCGGAACACAAATAAAGATATTTTAGTTGAAATCCGATGGCTCCGTGAGGCCTGCATAGGGAGCAATGACACTTCCTCTCTCAAGATCCATAAAGGTACTAAAACATATTTAAATCGGTTCATGTGAGTACAGTGGTTCAATATTAATATTATAAAGCGACAAGAATATTTTTGGAGCGCCAAAAAAAACCTAAATAAACTAAATGACTTATTTAGTGATGGCCGACTTCAAAACACTGCTTCAGGAAGCATCGGAGCACAGATGAATCAGTGTATCGAATCTGCTGTTCGGAGCGCCAAAGTCACGTGATTTCAGCCGTTGGCAGTTTGACACGCGATTTGAATCATGATTCGACACACTGATTCATTTATGCTCCAATGCTTCATGAAGCAGTGTTTTGAAATCGGCCATCACTAAATAAGTCGTTATTTTGTTTTTTTGGCGCTCCAAAAATATTCTCGTCACTTTATAATATTAATATTGAACCACTGTACTCACATGAACCGATTTAAATATGTTTTTAGTACCTTTATGGATCTTGAGAGAGGAAATGTCATTGCTCCCTATATGAAGGCCTCACGGAGCCATCAGATTTCAACTAAACTATCTTAATTTGTGTTCCGAAGATTAATGAAGGTCTTATGGGTGTGGAACGGCATGAGAGTGAGTAATAAATGACAGAATTTTCATTTTTGGGTGAACTAACCCTTTAAGTATCAAAATCTAACTTACATTTTTAAAAATAGTTAAACCAAACAATGAATTCTGATATTTTTTCTGTAATTATTTAATAACACTATTAAAAGTTGTAGATAAAACAAATATTAGAGTACGTTTGACAAGAAAATACTATTTCAGTCTTTCTAATTCAAAATTTCATGTTACTTGCCATTTCTTTGAATTTACTTTTTCAAAGTTTTTTTTTTTCAGTGCAATGCACTAGTTCATGCACTACATTATACTGTATTAATAATGATGTATTGTAATTGTACACATTTGTGCAAGTACTTTTTCACAATTCTTACATTATTAGGCTATTTACATTATGGACAATAACATTTCCAATCCAAGTATATCAAACAAAGTAGTACAACCTTTGCATTCTTTATTTTTATAGTGCTTACGTCAATAGAAACAGAAGGGGGAAACTTGAGAAGGAGATCTTCTCTAATTTTAATATGCCTTTGCTCTCAAATCATTATGGTTGCAAAAAGGTGTTTTTCATGAAACCTATCTCTGAAACTAAAACTATTCAGTCAATTACACAAAACTGTACAGCCAGCTCTGTGGAAACAAGATGATTGTTACACATTTCAAGTGTTCTTCAGTGAATGAATCATTTTGAGGAGAGGGAACAGATTAGCTCTCCTATCTCCTATCTTCTTTGTCAAATTGGCTCTTTTTGTTGGAAATCATGCACAATTTGAAATTACCTCATTTATCATCCAATGTTGCATTGTTTCTAATGGGATCACAGGTAGCCTATATAGGGCAAAGTTTGTATGGCAAACTTCCTACCAGTACTGCGTGTTGTGAATGATTTAGTTAGATAGATGACATTTCGGGTCCCTTCACCTTCATTATGCGATGTATGGACTTCATGGACGCTCCCTTTAGGATAATATCTCACCTGACCAACAGCGCATGTCATACAGGTTGTGTCAGCAACGGCTATGAGATGATGAGGATGCGTGATCCTGTATTCAAGAGTATGAATAGAACATTAGCACACGTTACACGACTGCTCTCTGAATACATAACACTGAATGAAGACAGACAGAGGCATCCAGAGAGCCATCGCCCCTCACTGAGCACTCAACTATGAAATGAACGCCTGTCCTCGTGCTCTTTAAAAAGCCAGGTTCACTATAGAAACTGGACAAAAGTGAATTTAATGGCGTCTGAATGATGAAGAACATGCCCTTGATTTGTAAACAGTGTCGAAAAAGATGCAGTTATCAGATAATGAATCCAGGTCGGTGGGTGAAGCAGGTCCATATTTGTGGCTAATGTCTTGGCCGAGATCCTAATCGAGTCCTGAACAATCTGGCCAGTGGAATGATCCACTCAACTTAAAGGGATAATTAAAGATAAAGGGCTCCCATCTTTCTATTCAGCACTAATGTAATTGTGATGGTATAAAACAAAGTACAGTTCAGAGAGGTCATTATCTTTCTGTTGTTAAAATTCTTTGAAAACTCCTGCTGTGTAGAGGCTACATCTTACCTGTTTCACTCATGGAGAGCTCCATCCATGTCAAAATACTGCAGTTTCCTGTGGCTGAAACAGAAAGTCAAATAAATGCTCATAGACAAGCCAACCTCCAATGAGCTTCATAAAGTTTTGATTATCCTTCAAGGCAAAAAGATACTTTTAGAGTCTAAAAATAATTTGAAAATGGTGTGGCAAGCAAATATTTAAGACTTAGGCTATGACTTCAAAAGTTGCTGGTTTGGTTTAGAGTAGATGACCCATTAATTGGAAAGTTACTGAAATTACTATCCTGCTCACCATTGCGCCTTTTAGCAAGATACTTCATTTTCATATGAAAATTAATATTCAGTCTGTTATTCAACATATTCAAAGCTTTGGGGTCTGTAAGATTTTTTTTTTTTTTTTTTTTTTAAAGTTTTTGAAAGAAAAATACTAGTAAAAACAGTAATTTTCTGTCATGGCAACTCTCGGAAAATTTGGCATGGTAATGGATATGTGACCCTGGACCACAAAACCAGTCATAAGGGTTCATTTTATGAAACTGAGATTTATACATCATCTGCTGAATAAGCTTTCCATTGATGTATGGTTTGTTAGGACAGGACAATATTTGGCTGAGATACAACTATTTGTAAATCTGGAATCTGATAATGCAAAAAAAAAATCAAAATATTGAGAAAAACGCCTTTAAAATTGTCCAAATGAAGTCCTTAGCAACACATATTACTTACAAGCATAAATTTTAGATATATAATTACGGTAGGAAATTAATATCTTCATGAAACATGATCTTTACTTAATATCCTACACTCTAAAAAATGCTTGGTTAAAAACAACCCAAGTTGGGTTAAAAATGGACAAACCCAGCAATTGGGTTGTTTTAACCCAGCGGTAGGGTTAAATGTTTGCCCAACCTGCTGGGTAGTTTTATTTAACTCAACTATTGTTTAAAAATTACTGTATTGCTTAATTAAAATTAACCCAAAGTATGTTGGAAATGAACATTTATTAATGTTCAATTAATAATTATTAAACAATAAACATTTATTAAATTGCTTATTAATAAATATTCACCTTTTGACTATTATTGTTGCCTCTAACTGCATCTGGTTTTTAATTTTAAAAATAAACCAGCTATTTTGGGTTCATTTTAAGCCAGCCATATAGTAATTTTTAAACAATAGTTGGTTTAAATAAAACTGCCCAGCATGTTGGGCAAACATTTAACCCAACCGCTGGGTTAAAACAACCCAATCGCTGGGTTTGTCCATTTTCAACCCAACTTGGGTTGTTTTTAACCCAGCATTTTTTAGAGTGTAATGATTTTGGGCATAAAAGAAAATTTTGACCCATACATTGTATTGTATGGCTATTGCTATAAATATACCCGTGTGACTTATGACTGGTTTTGTGGTCCAGGGTCACATATGACAATGTTTGGTCTTGGAGGAATAGATCTGCTGCTGACTTGCTGCTGCCATTTGTAAAAATCTGGCTATGTAGATACATCGCACGACGAAGGAAAATAAACAGAACAGTCTTTATTAAATCCACTTTCGCTGAAGAATAATGTAAACACAACCACTTATACATAGACGATGACCGACAACAAACTGAACCAAACAGGAAGTAATTATACACAAGGAACATGAGGGAACCAAATGGGAACAGCTGGACGAGGATTAACTGATTAGTAACAATAGAGACTAACGAGAGCTAATACAGAAACTAACCAAACAGAACATAATCGTGACACAAATACATACATCACATGCTGCTGTGAGCAAGTAAGACATGCTGCTGCTGTACAATATAGCAGCATACATGAATTACCGTAGCAGATCTATACAGGTGGAGCTGGGGAAGATGGAGGGTTTCTGAAAACGCGCTGAAATTACAAAAAAAACGCAAATGCTGACCAAGAATTTGAAGGTTGAGCAGCAAGCTTATTGGCTACTGAAACAGCAGGAACCAATCAGCTGTGCCCTATAGAGAATGATGCAGATTGAGTCAAGGAACTATCAGCCTGTGCCATCTAGAGTTTCATGACAGAACTTTGTATTTAAAAAAAAAAAACTGGCCACAAATTTTTGAACAGTTGACTAAAATCTAGGTTATGTGTGTTGTGCTGCTGATTACCCACAGAGGACAATTTCCATTTTTTTGTTTGTTACTTGAGGTGTTAAAGGGATAGTTCACCCCAAAATGAAAATTTGATGTTTATCTGCTTACCCCGAGCGCATCTAAGATGTAGGTGACTTTGTTTCTTCAGTAGAACACAAATGATGATTTTTAACTCCAACCGTTGCTGTCTGTCAGTCTTTTAATGCGAGTTAATGGGAACACAATCAATAAGAGTCGAAAAAACATGCATAGACAAATCCAAATTAAAACCTGCGGCTCGAGACGACACATTGATGTCCTAAGACACGAAACGATCGTTTTGTGCGAGAAAACGAACCGTATTTATATAATTTTTTACCTCTAATACACCACTATGTCCAACTGCGTTATGCACTCGCTTAGTGAGGTCTGATCGCGCTCTGACAACGGCAGTGATGTCTCGCGCATATACTTCAATGAGTGCTAGACATCACTGCCGTTGTCAGAGCGTGTTGTCAGACCTCACTAACCGAGTGCTGAACGCAGTTGGACATAGTGGTGTAGTAGAGGTAAAAAATTATATACTGTCCGGTTTCTCGCACAAACCGATCGTTTCGTGTCTTAGGACATTAATGTGTCATCACGAGCCGCAGGGTTTAATTTGGATTTGTCTATGCAAGTTTTTTTGACTCTTATTGATTGTGTTCCCATTCACTCGCAATATTTGACTGACAGACGGCAAAGGTTGCAGTTAAAAATCATCATTTGTGTTCTGCTGAAGAAACAAAGTCACCTACATCTTGGATGCGCTGGGGGTAAGCAGATAAACATCAAATTTTCATTTTTGGGTGAACTATCCCTTTAAATGGGGACTCAGTGATATTTCAAGTTCACTGTTTGGAAGTTAGTCGGGCCGAGTCCAACAACAAACGTCTAACCAATCAGCATTAGGGGGCGTATGACAGTCAAGGAGAGAGAACGAGCAAGAGGGAGATTTGAAAATAAGAAAAAAGAAAAAAAACTGCAGAATAAAAAATGGGACAATACAAATCAGCTCAAAAGAATATCACTGGAATGAAGGTTTATGGCTGGGCAAGCGCTTTAGGACCCAGTTATATTAGAAAAGCTTTCCAGCAATGGAGAGAGCTAAGAGGGAAGGCCTGAAAACTGCTTTGATCCCGCTTATCATGTGAGTACACTGGGTTTTGATTGTCTGGAACTGCTGTGCTGTTTGCGACTAACAATGAACATTTTTTATTTACTCGTGTGTACTGTATGTTCATTTTTTGTGCTTCCTTGTCATTCGTTCATCATCTGCGCTTTATTTTTTCGTCAAGCATTTTGTTGTGCATCAGCTGTGATAAACAGACATCCACTCGCATTGCGCGTGCAACAGTGGCCACTGACGGCCGCTAAAGAATTAGGTGCTTAGCGACATTAGTGCATTCGCCTCGCATGCCAGCAGCAATCGGGCCGGGGTTCGAGACCGACTCAGAGCAGGGTGGTTTGAATTGGAGTGTGAGTTTTGGAGGCGGAGCAATGAAGAGAGGGGTGGGTTTGTTTGGGTTGATTTCAAATATCAACAATGTCCAACAGCATAGTTCAAATACCACTTACTGCACCTTTAAGTTGCTACCAGTGGGAATCCACAGGAACGATGCTGGTAGCACTGGGAGCAACTTAACAGCTCAAGCAACAAATACTTTGCTGATTTCAGCTCCATGTGAACTGAGCTCTACGGATGGTGATATCACTTCCAGCTATTTTCGCAAAGATACTTAAAGAAATCATGTTTACCTGTGAAATTGGTCATGACATGAGTTGAAATATTAGAAATAACCTTAGCACAGACATGCAGGGTTACTGATTTTTATCTGATTTTTTCTGTACTATGGTTAAAGTTGCATATTTTAAATGTTTATTTGTGATTTTGCCTAGACCAAAATCTCTGAGGAATGTTTCCAGCACCTTGTTATCTATGCCACGAAGAATTAAGGCAGGTCTGATGGCAAAAGGGGGTCCAACCGGTACTAGCAAGGTGTACCTAATAAAGAATATATATGATGATACATATTAAATTTGGATAAAATAAAGTATTTTAACATTTAAAAACAACATAAATAAGCTTAAATATCCACATTGTAATAGTGAAGTCAGATTCAGAATATTTGTATCTATTTTCAAAAGTATATGTAGCATAATGCAGAAGCAGACTTGGATAATTAATGATTAGTCCTTGATAGACACAGTTTAATAACTAAATAGGACTGAACAGAGTTTAATAAGTTGTTATGGGGAAAAGGTTTAGTGAATTGGCCCTAAATTGATAATAAGGCATAATAAACAAGTGTTTAATGAAAAAAAGAATGCAGAAGAAGCTTTTGCAAATAGATTTCTGAACAAACTAAATGAATATGATCCATCCAAGTGGTTTAATGGACCTTTCAGAGTACCTCTGTAACAGCTCTCACTTTGAACTTGAAGCCTGAATAGCTCTCACTCATTTCTCAAACACACACTCGCACACCAAGAACAAAAGAGAGAAATGTCTCTCAAAAGACCTCTGCTGTACAGTTCCTGTGAAAAATTGCAGCCTTATCAACTGAATGATGATGGCACGTATCTATCAACAGGGCATTACGGGGCAGGGGAACGACAGCCTCTCGGCGCTCTGCCTTCTGCAGAAATGTGCCGTAAATTTACAGGGCAATAATTATGAGTCTTTTCAGGAAGATAAAGGCAGGACCCTGTTTCCCAAAAGTAATAAACCTGACTCACGCACCCCTAGTTGAGGATGAAAAATGTTCCCCTGGCAACTGCGTTTGTCGTGCATGCTGGTTTTCCTCAACTGGCATGCTAGGCAAGCAATCTCCTTTCATCACAGGGAGAGAATGCAATTTCAGGGCTCATATCCACCAATTTTGTGTAACTCACATAAGGGAAGAAGGAATGTAAGCTGAGAAACATAATACAAGGTGAAAAAAAAACTGCACACTAAACACGTCTCCTCTTGTAGGACTGTAAATACTCAACTTTTTGGTTAAAATATGAGACACTCTAAATCGAAGACATTTAAAAACAGAAAACATCACATGATGTCAAGCTTGGTCAGATTTATGTGGCAGGAAGCCGTTGTGCGACTTTTCATTGATGTTCCAGATGCAATAAGCCCTCCTAAAATAGACATCTTCTCCGGTCTAATCTTTGCCATTCCAGTTTCTGTTTGGAGAATGTCACTTCTGCCTCCAAAATGGAGTTTGGCAAATTGGTGTGTGTTAAAAGAGAGTGGAGCCATTTTATAGCAGCGTGTCCCTGCAGGCATGTTTCCACTGACAGGCCCAGTGCGAGATCTGTCCATCACCGCATGCCTCTGCTCCTTTCCCTGCTGATACACGAAATGTCCTTCGCCCCTCATTCCGCAAGACACAATCACACCTATACATCTGTTTTTGAATAAGAAAGAAGTGTATACTTCAGGTTTGATCAATGATTAGATGCAAACCTGATGTCATTTGTGTCCACCAAAAGAAACCCAGAACATGAACAAATATAGAGACCATAAAATGCTTGTGTTATTAGAGATTCTGTGCTGTCTGCTCTAGGTAGGTGCTTTGTATCAGGAATGAAAGCATCAGACACCAAGCAACGAACCAAGCCATTTCAACAAGTCTTATGAAAGAAACAGACTGAAGCTTTATTCTGCAGCACAGTGACCTTGACATTTTCACTTAGAATGTCATTGCGCCGCTGCCACAGAAAGAGATGTATCTGAATTAATCAGGTAACTGGGAGCTTATGCAGGATGTTGAAAAGGTAAGCTGTTTATACAGCACTTACCACTGGCTTTACAGCAATGTAAGAACCTTAGACATACACTGAATAAAATAACAAGAAAATTCATTAAGGTTTTTGCACACATTTTTTTAAGGAAATTTAAATCATATAAAATGTAATAAATCGAACTACACCATTTATTTTTAATAGATGCAAGGTAGGTTTTTTCTTTAAGACACTATTCAAGCTGCACAGTGATGTGAAGAGCTGAATGCATGTTGTTTTAACCCATGACCTTAAAATATAAACTAACATTCAAAAGGTCAGTACTGACTTTTAGAAAGAAATTAATACTTTTATTCAGCAAGCATGCATAAAAGAATTAGTTTTTAATGTTGTTCATATTTGGTCTCTTTAACATGCTTTAAGACAAACCAAGTGCAAATTCATTAGTCAACACCATTGCTGAGTATTTTGTCAGTAAACCAAAGACAAACCCGCGGTGTTTCTAACGTCACAAACTATTTTGTAACCAATCACGTCAACGTGCCGGTGAGCTTTAGCATATCATTAACTGATCGCGCAAGGGAGTCTCAAAAGAAAGTTATCCCGGTATATTTTTCTGTTGATATGAAAAATAGTGTAGATTTAGCGCTATGGCGGGTGTATGCTGTATATTGCGATGTTTTTATGAACTATAGCTAGGCTATGTCTTTCTCCACCGACGTTCTGAGTTGTTCAAAGCGTTTCTAAGGACACTGATTGTTAAGGCAGCTGTCTGACTCGTAAATGTGAACATGGTTTGTGTAACATTAGCAACACATTATTAGCTGTTTGATAACATAATCAAGTAAAAGGCTAATCATATTAATTACCGTTTTGTGTCCGACGTTGTAAAGAGCAATACCGTTGTCGTGCAGTATTTACCTCAGTAAGTTGACCAACTGGATCTCATCAGTGCTCTTGCGTGAGTGGGGGCGGGGCTAATTAGCATATTCATAGTTCCGTGTATATTAAATGAGGCAAGGGTAGAGATACATTCAAGCTATTTTAAGGCAAAAAACCTTTAAATATGTAATTTTGGTGATCAAAGATGAGTTTTAAGGGATAAATTATTGACTACAGGGGGGCTTTAAGTCAACTAAAAGCATCATAGTTTCCAAAAACATTTTAAGCAGCATTGTTTTCAACATTGATAATAATAAGAAATGTTTCTTAAACAGCAAATCAGCATATTAGAATGATTTTTGAAGGATCATGTCACAATGAATGCTGAAAATTCAGCTTTGACATCACAAGAATAAATTACGTATTAAAATATATCAAAATAGTTATTATAAGTTATTTTATAATTGTTATATTATAATATATTTTACAGTTATTATAAATTGTAATAATATTTATGTATTTTTGAGCAAGTAAATGTAGCTGGTGAGCAACAGTCTTCTTTTAAAAACGTGAAAAATTTTGTCTGGCTATCACCAGACCAAGCTCAATTTCAAATTGAACATTGGTCTGGGGAGTTTGCTATGTATTTCCTACTGCACAAGAGGCGTGATCAACGAGCATTATTCATGCAATTGGATAGTCCTTCAACCAATCAGATCAACGATCCGGGTGACGTACTTTTGCAGAGCGATGCGAAAACTCCAGACAGGGTTAGTTTGTATTGGTTTGTAGCATTGATCATCAGTTTGCAGAAGCAGCAATGGCATCGAGCGATTTTTGCAGGTTGTGCAAAAAAACATGAAAGTGAGTGATATTTACACCCAGTCAAGCGATTTGTTTGCTAAACTAAAGAAGCCATTTAGCATCGTTGAGAGGTTAAATGGAATTGGATTGACGGTCGTGTGAGAGACGCCATCGTGTTATACCCACCCAGAGCCATAGAAAGAGCCCTGTACCCGCCAATAGCGAGCAAGGTGGATAAGCCAGTCTGTGATTGGTTCCCGCAAAAGTGTAACAGATGCAACAGAAATGAATGTACGGGTTTCCAGACTGAGTTGCCGGGCGAAATCAAATCGCTGGCAGATCAGGCTGGGTTTACCCAGTCTATTAAAAATTCTTACCAACTCCAAACTTTTGAATGGTAGTGTGGGTTTAAGAAAGAAGACACCCACCCATACACAGACAGACCTTCACTTTCAGCTTGAATTAAGCATTTTGAGTGGAACATATTAAGGTGTTGCAATATAAATCACTAAACTTGACAAAAACATCAACAATAACAGTGCAAATAAAACTGGTTAACAGTGAAAAAAGGTAAGACATTTCATTCATGTTACATGATGTGAATAAGCTAGTTTGATAAGTTATTAGTTATTAAGGGTTAAAAACCTAATTTTCCTTAGTTATTTACAAGTTAGAGATTTAATTTCCACAGACCTGAATTGACTACAAATGTAGAATAAGTTAAATATTTTCAAGTTCAACTTGAACAAACTTATTCACTGTAGAGTGAGCACTAAATCTTGTCTGCTCTTTTTACATCAGCACAATATTTCCTCAGTGTATTCTAATATTTCTGATCGTCTTAAATGCACTTTCATGCAGAGGTTTACGAAAATGCCTTAGCATGAATAACAAAAACTCTAGGGACTGCATTTCAATCTCAGGAAAGCATCACTTCCAATCTTATGACAACATCAAAACATCTATGCCAAACAGTGTCAGAGTGACCAGGGCCGTTCAGTCCCTGTCCACTCCATGTGATCTTAAAATGTCACTTAGACCTCTTACAGGCTTGAATCACTTTGTGACTTTCACTTTCACAGGCCTCTCAAAACCCATTTAGATGTGAGTCCAAGTGAAAGGGCAAAGCTGTGTCTCAACTTCAAAGAACACTGAATGGTGGAATAAACATCGCTCTCAAACCTTTCCCCAATGTCACGACATGCCAAATGTCCTTATCTACTCACTATTAGTCTGCAGCTGAATAACATTATACAGAGAATTATTCATAAACATACAGTATGCCTTCTACTGGTGATATTCCATGAGAAAATGGCTGATAGGGCATCTGATTTAAGGTTCATTAAAGTGGAGTGAAGGCCAAAAGCTGGAGCAGATGCTCTCTCTGGAGATGTTCATCAGCATTCTGGAGAGAACCTCTACAGTCATATTCCATTCCATCTGCCTGCTTCTGTCTTTCAGCTGGAAATGGAGCACCTAGGTCCATTAATTCCCAAATAACTGCTCTGCGCATCCAAATGCTTTGAAAGAAAGGCATCCATTGTGGACTGTCCATTAAAGCACATAATCTGGGCCAGTCAAAAGTGACAGCAGTTGAGGGACTCTATAGCAAGGATGAAGCAATGTGGTGTGACGTGATATGAGCTGGAAAGCTCTTTTTGTAACAGGACAGGATGGGATAGACTTTGACTCTTAGGCATGATTGGGCAAGTGGTGTAGCAGATGTGAGATTCTGCAGTTTTACCCTCAGCATCAGTGACATGGCACCATTTTTTTTTTGTCTGGATCTATTAACTTATTCATAAAATCACTTGACAAATTAACGTTTTTAATTTATGAATTAAAATTCATGTTTTTGAATTGTGTCACGGGAAATAGTCACCCTAGTTTGGCTTTCTACTTCTTTAGATAACTGCAGTGAACTTGCATGCCGATTTTCTTCAACGCTTCTCATCAGAAGACGCTCCTGTCGAGGTGTTAACTTCCGTGGATGACCTGGACGTCTCTGTGAGATGGTTGCAGTTCCATCTTTTTAAAATTTTTGTACCACTTTTGCTACAGTACTCTGACTGATATGTAAGGCTTTGCTGATCTTCTTGTAGCCTTCACCTTTCTGGTGTAAAGAAATTATTTTCTTTTTTAGGTCTTGTGACATTTCTCTTCCATGTGGTGCCATTGCTGACAGCATGAAATGGGAAGGGGGTTTAACACCCTTTTATAGTCAACTTTCTTCTGGACACCTGTGTAATGAGTAATTAAACTCACCTGTGGTTGAATTCTTGTTAAATTAGACATTTGTATTTTAAAATTTAGCTTTGCTTCAGAGACTTTCAGTGGGGTGTACTCATTTTGGCATCACCCTAATTTGAGTAAAACTAAAAATGTTGTTCTCTAAGTTATATTATTAACCTTACTTTCATGTTATAAGTTAAACAGATGTTGTATAAAACTCAACATTTTGGAAATTGTTTTTGTGTTCATTGAGATATTGTTTAAAATGTTACTCTTACCTTAATGTTATGAAGCGACGAGAATACTTTTTGTGCACCAAAAAAACTAAATAACGACTTTTTTCAACAATATCTAGTGATGGGCGATCTCGAAACACTGCTTCATGAAGCTTTGAAGCTTTACGAATCTTTTGTTTCGAATCAGTGGTTCAGCTCACGTATCAAACTGCCAAAGTCACGTGAACTACTGAAATTTCGAAACACTTATAATGTAACAAAGCCTCGCTTACTGAAATAATGTGATTTTGGCGCTCCACCCCTCACTAGATATTGTTGAATAAAGTCGTTATTTTGTTTTTTTGGTGCACAAAAAGTATTCTCATCACTTTATAATATTAGGGTTGAACCACTGTAGTCACATGAACTGTTTTAAATACGTCTTTAGTAGCTTGCTGGATTTTGAGAGGTTCAGTGACATTGCTGGCAATGGAGGCCTCACTGAGCCATCGGATTTTATCAAAAATATCTTAATTTGTGTTCTGAAGTTGAACGAAGGTCTTACAGATGTGGAACAACATGAGGGTGAGTAATAAATGACAGAATTTTCATTTTTGGGTGAACTAACCCTTTAAGTAGTTTGTCATAATCTTTATTTTTTATTATTATTTCTTTAAAACAATTAACATTGTTGCTTTAAAGAATCTTTTAAATAGTCCTACAGAACCATGCGGGGGAAATAAACAAAACCCTCATGTCAAGGTCAATAATTCTTAGAATATCAGATAGTTTTAACTTTTTTTTATGACAAAGTTAGTCCAGATTGTAAAATGACATTTTTACACTCTCTATATTTAAATCGTTCTTAAAAATGTTTTTCAAAACCATACAAAACTAAAATGAATACAAAGATTACATTTCTGATAATTAGATTTTTAAATGATTTTTTTTCTTTTCTTTTTTTAAGACACTTCTATTTGTCATTGACCCGACTGTGTAGGATTCATTGCGCTCTATTTCTTCTGTGCAACCACATTCCTATTCATTGCCTGTGGGAACACCAGCAAAGGACAAAGTGCAATGCTTTATTAACGTGCAGCATGTGCTCACACTTGCTCTCTCTCCTCGATTGAGCCGCAACCAATTAGAGCTTATAGGCTACTGCAGTTGTTCCTCGCATGTATACGCAGGAGCTGTCCACTCTGCAGCAGTCCTGAACAGACTGTGGGAGGCACTTGCTGTCCATGGTGCTGAGGATTATCTATAGTCAGTACTGGCTAAAATGGCCATTGACAATCACTCCAAAAACTCATCCCATCCATCATCCATCACATATTTGCCCTTGGCTTATCACTACTCCTCAAGTCTTCCCCCCCCACCAGCTCCTTCCATCTTCTTCACTCCTTACATCAAGTCCCTCTCATCCTTGCTCAGACACCACTTGTCAGTGAGATGTGCTATGTGGAAAGATGCGCGTGTGCAAGCGTGTGTGTGAGGCCCACAGGGTATCCATCCCTCCATTGAGAGATCAGAGCAGGTGCCAGATGCCTGGAGCTCATAAAAAAGAACATCATGCTTTTCAGCTCACCTTCAGCTCCTCGGTGCCCACACATATCCGGTTAACTCACTTACTGCCGACAACACCTGCACACTGTACCACAGGATTCTTTTCTCACACGTCACGTGGTAGGGCTGCTTTATGTTGTTCATAATGCTCTTTGACAGAGGTCTCGAGTTCATGAACACTGCATTCTTATGCCGCAGAAAGTATAGAATAAACCAGAGCGACTTGAGGATAAATGACAATTTATCATTTGTCACCGAGTTCAGCAGACAGGGCTTAATAGATGGTGCTGAAAACCTGCAAGCCACGTTTTTCTCAGACAAGATATTAAAACGTGTTAAATTATTTAACCATGCCCTCTTGACCTAAACACGCTCAGTCAGACATGACGTGCAGATATGAGATGTTTAATCAGACTTTTCATCACACCCGGCTGGCTTTGGTGACTGTCGTATCAGAAACTCTTTCCATTTAAATTCACCTGTCGTCCCCCGACTTTCCCTAATGAATATAAAAATGCGAATCCATTGAGAGGACCAGATTCAGATGGATGACGTTGACGAGGATGACGAGATACAATGCAAATCCCTGGCACGCCATTAAAAAATATACTCTCTAATTGAGCATATGCAAAGCAAGGACGTTTGGAGGAAAGAGAGGCGCAAGTTTTTTTTTCTGCTGTCATTAGTAATCTCTTCAGGGCAGGTAGGAGAAGTCACTGATGGGAGAACCGGCTGAGAGACAGACTGTATTAGAAGTGAGATAGTGTATCTGGCACGCTCACTGTGAAATGTAACTGTCAGCCATTAGAAAGAATCAGAGGAGAGAGATTTGTGCTCATGAGATAATGAGTTTCAATCTAATTCCATTCCATACAGAAATATTCTCATACGACTGACGTTCAATTCTCCCACTGGCGGCGGAGGTATTGACATACGCATTTCCTTTGATTTCCCTTTTGTTAAAATCCACATCAATCACACCCCAAAAGGTGTAAATATTTAAAAGTTTCAAGGCGCTCATTATGAAAAGCCTTCTTTATCAGCGCTATAGCACATTTCTGCTTTCTCTCTCTATCTCTCTCAAACACCACTAGTTCTCTAGTTTCCTCAGAACTCTGCTTCTGGGATTTGTCTTACATGGTCCCCTGGTTTTGCTGAAATGTCTTTATTTCAGTGTTACCCGAAGAATAACATCTTGATTCTGTATTCCCTTGGCAATATCCTGGTGCTTTTTCTCTCTAAACACACCTCCCATAGATTGAGGGTAACAAGGGAATCAGGAGAGATGCTGATACTGTATTATCTCACCAGGTTTATCTTAAAGGGATAGTTCACCCAAAAATGAAAATTTGATGTTTATCTGCTTACCCCCAGCGCATCCAAGATGTAGGTGACTTTGTTTCTTCAGTAGAACACAAATGATGATTTTTAACTCCAACCGTCGCCGTCTGTCAGTGGTATAATGCAAGTCAGCGGGAACTTGGACTATAAGAATAAATAAAACACGACAGACAAATCCAAATTAAACCCTGCGGCTCGTGACGACACATTGATGTCCTAAAACACGAAACGATCGGTTTGTGCGAGAAACCGAACAGTATTTATATCATTTTTTACCTCTAATGCACCACTATGTCCAACTCCGTTCAGCACTCGCTTAGTGAGGTCTGATCGCGCTCTGACAGCGGCAGTGATGTCTAGCACTCATTGAAGTATATGCGCAAGACATCACTGCCGTTGTCAGAGCGCGATCAGACCTCACTAAACGAGTGCTGAACGCAGATGGACATAGTGGTGTTTTAGAGGTAAAAAATGGTATAAATACTGTTCGGTTTCTCGCACAAACCGATCATTTCGTGTTTTAGGACATCAATGTGTCGTCATGCTTTTTTTGACTCTTATAGTCCAAGTTCCCACTGACTTGCATTATACCACTGACAGACAGCGACGGTTGGAGTTAAAAATCATGATTTTTGTTCTACTGAAGAAACAAAGTCACCTACATCTTGGATGCGCTGGGGGTGAGCAGATAAACATCAAATTTTCATTTTTAGGTGAACTATTCCTTTAACTGAAGTGCTGCTCTCTGACAGCACTGTAAAATAAAGTGTAACCATATATATATATATATATATATATATATATATATATATATATATATATATATATATATATATATATATATATATATATATATATATATATATATATACACACACACATATGTTATTTCTTTGGGTTATATAGTTTTCTTTAATTACTTACACAATTTCTATATGGCTCCATTACTACGGCTTCTTTTCTTTACACTCTACACACAAAACCACAAAACACACACAGCATGCAAAACATCATGCATCTCTTGCAAAAGCAAACACTTCATTCAGAATTACTTTAACTGTTCTAAAAATGGTGTTTAGTGTGTAAGCAATAAAAAAAAAAAAGTGTAAATCATGAAAAAGAGATAATTTTAAAGGTAAAAGACTATAAAAAAAAGCTATGGTAAAAACCTGTTAATTGGTTTACGGTATTTTCCTTACTCTATACGGTGAAAATATGTTATGTGTTACATTACTTTTGTGTTTCTTTTTCTCATCTAGGCTGGGCATGCTTGTTTGTTTTTTAATAAAAACAAAAAAAGTTATCTTTTTGGCAAATGTTAAGGCCCGTTCACACTAAAAGTGAATTGAATAAGCCTCAGGCTGAAAGAAATACATATTTACACCTGTACAGTAGAGGGCGCAGCTCAAGCAAACCTTTCAGCTGTGCTGCCATTCTGGATTAAAGAAGAATAGGGTACAAGAGGAGTTCAACACTCTTATTTCTAAATCTAATCTGAAGTCATTTTTGCTTAGTACGTTTAAATTAGTTCATTGAAGGTCAGCAGCAAAGACATTGGTTAATAAAGTGAGATTAAATACATAAAGTATATTTGTGTAATTTAATATAGTTAATTACTACAGGTTTGCATACAATTCTGAGATTGTTTTTTCACAGTTTTTATTCATTTTGAGGAATACTGAATGTTTTCGTGCATGTGAGATGAGTAAATGCATGTTCACGTTTAGTCTAGAACTACAATAACCATCATGTTCACACAGCGCGCACAACACCTCTGCACTTTATTTCTCTCAACATGAGGACAGGAGAGCTGTCAAAAGTGTGTGAAAAAGTTACTTGCATTACTTATCTGAAAAAGTAACAGATATTTTGTTGTAAATTGAAAAAGTAATGCATTACCAGTTACTTGAAAAAAGTAATCTGATTACGTTACTAAAGTTATGCATTACCCCCAACACTGACCACAGCTGGCGTGTGGTAATTTTCACAGATTTTGACAGATTTTACAGTGTATGGGAATACAGTGATATTGGCTAAATGAACTGGACAAAACAAAAAAGCCTTGTGCAAGTTTTGCCATCATAGGCAAATTCTGTACACAAGCATGGCTCTTGGTTTAAATTTTCAGTGAGCAAGAGCTGTTTTAAATAATTAAATGTTCCGGGGAAGAATGAATGGAACAGGACCAAAGAACATTTATATTCAGATTCTGACAGAAGCATTACTTGGTGTTAAGCACCCAAACTATTTAAGAGACAGCTCTAAAACCCACTTCACAATTCTGTCTGGTTTGGTAGTTACACATGGGCTTAAAAGAGAGTGAGTAACATTAAGATTTAACAGTACAGTACAAAATGTGCTTGTACTTTCTAGATCGTCCAAAATCCAAACTCAGCTTTAAAAGAAAACCCCAGCTGGCAGAGAGTGGCTGAAGGTCTCAGTTCAGACAGCTTCAGGGGTCCTGGTTTGGCAGATCTACTCCCTGAAGTGAGAGGGTGTATAGAGCTGTTGCTCTTAAGTAGACAAACTCCACTCAGTGAAGCACTGTCTTTTTGTAGATACCTGTTATACAGAAGCAGCAGCCTCGTGTGAGCATGACTGCAGTGACTAGTCTTTAGTGGGAGGGATATCAGGTTCACAGCAGCTAGCAGGTGGAAGCGAGCCGGCCAGGAAGGGAGTTAGTAGGCAGGCTGAGTGGGATCTCTCCAAGGTAGTGATGGTTTCTAGCAATTTCACAACACATAACCATGGTCTGAAGGTCTGCTTTACAAACTGATAAAGGAGCATCAAATCCCGTTACAGGCAACCCAAGGTGGTAAAGCTTGAGGTATAAAGTAAGTTCTCTTTTTAAAGCATCTTGGAGCTTATAAAATCTGTAGTTGATAAAACATATTATTTGGATGTAATTTGTTGATTTGTAGTTTGTAGTACATTTTATTGGCATTATATATATATGTGTGTGTGTGTGTGTGTGTGTGTGTGTGTGTGTATTTATATGTAATATATGTAATGATAAAAGTAAATATAATTACATAATAAATGCATAAAAAAATGAATTAAAAAAACTAAAAAATTCTTGTAGTTTTACTGCTTTTTGAAATTATAACCAATTAGAACCAAACAATTTCCATTTACCATGTATAATACTGTACACAAGCATTTTCATGTGCTGTTACAAGACAAATACCATTAAATTTTGTGCATGCTTCATACAAACCCAATTCCAAAAAAGTTGGGACACTGTACAAATTGTGAATAAAAAAGGAATGCAATAATTTACAAATCTCACAATATTTTATTCACAATAGAATATAGATAACATATCAAATGTTGAAAGTGAGACATTTTGAAATGTCATGCCAAATATTGGCTCATTTTGGATTTCATGAGAGCTACACATTCCAAAAAAGTTGGGACAGGTAGCAATAAGAGGCCGGAAAAGTTAAATGTACATATATGGAACAGCTGGGAGGACCAATTTGCAACTTATTAGGTCAATTGGCAACATGATTGGGTACAAAAAGAGCCTCTCAGAGTGACAGTGTCTCTCAGAAGTCAAGATGGGCAGAGGATCACCAATTCCCCCAATGCTGCGGCGAAAAATAGTGGAGCAATATCAGAAGGATTTTTTGCAAAGAGTTTGAAGTTATCATCATCTACAGTGCATAATATCATCCAAAGATTCAGAGAATCCGGAACAATCTCTGTGCGTAAGGGTCCAGGCCGGAAAACCATACTGGATGCCCGTGATCTTCGGGCCCTTAGACGGCACTGCATCACATACAGGAATGCTACTGTAATGGAAATCACAACATGGGCTCAGGAATACTTCTAGAAAACATTGTCGGTGAACACAATCCCCCGTGCCATTTGCCGTTGCCGGCTAAAACTCCATAGGTCAAAAAAGAAGCCATATCTAAACATGATCCAGAAGCGCAGGCGTTTTCTCTGGGCCAAGGCTCATTTAAAATGGACTGTGGCAAAGTGGAAAACTGTTCTGTGGTCAGACAAATCAAAATTTGAAGTTCTTTTTGGAAAACTGGGATGCCATGTCATCTGGACTAAAGAGGACATGGACATCCCAATTTGTTATCAGCGCTCAGTTCAGAAGCCTGCATCTCTGATGGTATGGGGTTGCATGAGTGCGTGTGGCATGGGCAGCTTACACATCTGGAAAGGCACCATCAATGCTGAAAGGTATATCCAAGTTCTAGAACAACATATGCTCCCATCCAGACGTCGTCTCCGGGTACTGAAATGGCCAGCCTGCAGTCCAGATCTTTCTCCCATAGAAAACATTTGGTGCATCATAAAGAGGAAGATGCGACAAAGAAGACCTAAATCAGTTGAGCAACTAGAAGCCTGTATTAGACAAGAATGGGACAACATTCCTATTCCTAAACTTGAGCAACTTGTCTCCTCAGTTCCCAGACGTTTGCAGACCACTTGCACAGTGGTAAACATGGCCTTGTCCCAACTTTTTTGAGATGTGTTGATGCCATGAAATTTAAAATCAACTTATTTTTCAATTAAAATTATACATTTTCTCAGTTTAAACATTTGATATGTCATCTATGTTGTATTCTGAATAAAATATTGAAATTTGAAACTTCCACATCATTGCATTCTGTTTTTATTCACAATTTGTACAGTGTCTCAACTTTTTTGGAATTAGGTTTGAATATATTTACGATAATTAAAGATAATAAATCAGGCCACATCCAAAACAACTCCTTTTTTAATCTCAAGTTCAACTGATTTTGAAAATTATTGACAATGAGACTTTATTTTTGCACAAATGTTTGCATTTTATTCCTTTATAAACAACTAATTGATTGTTTTTAGCACCTTCTGATTGTCTCACAAGTCTATTGTCTGCAGCCTAGTTTATTTTAAAAAAAACAGTAAGAGTTTTTGTTGTGCAAAACAGTGTAGCTTAAGCAATTTGTCGGTGACAAGCAAGTGACTCCAGGTCTGTCAAGGTCTGGGGCTCAATTACAAGCTGAGGATTGAAGGGGCTTAAAAAACCAGCAAGCTACTGAGATCACAACCACAATCTGCTAGCGTGTTGAGCAAAAAATATTGAACCCTCAGCTACTCAAGGGGGTTTTATGTTGCTCTAAAAAAAGTTTCTTTTTTTAAAATAAATGTCAGTTCAGCATCACCCATTGGAACGTTATATTAAGATACAAATGCCCGGCATCATTTCCTAGTTTCCAGCGACTGTTAGATCAAGGCAGGTTTTAGATGAGAGATCACATATAGCTTGAAGCTAGGAGCTCTCGCGTATCGGGAAAAATTATTACGTGCAAAGGAGGGAGAACGAGAAAGATTGAGCGAGGGACTAAGAGAAAGAGACAGAGAGAAAGTGTGTGAGAGAGAAAGAGATGAAATGGGAGAGTGATGCGAGAGAGAGAGAGAGAGAGAGCAAGAAAGAGGGAGGGAGGAAGAGAGAGAGTACCGCCCTTCAGTTGTGTTTAAATGTGAAGCGGAAAATCATCTCTGTGGCTCAGGGGAGTGAAGAGGCGATTCTAGTGTTAGTGCGGGTTTGCCGTGCTTTAGATCATAGCGCTCTCTCTCTTTCGCTCTTTGTTTGTCCTATAGTGTCCCTGATTTCAGCTTCAGGCTTCAAAGTGAGAAGTACTGAGAGTTTCTACAAGACAACAATACCTGGACCCGGGAATATCTAGACACCTCACAATGGATGGATTGAGGACAAAGTATTGAGTTCACCTACGGCTGTCCCTGAATGATACAGGTACAGTAAAATAAGATTTTTTTTATTTATTTTATATGGTTAAAAAACTAATATAACATGTTTTTACCTTTATGCATGGAAAATGTTTTTTCTCTGTGAATAAAGAGTGCACTGAAAGATCAGCATGAATAACTTGAGCTGGTCTCGCATTCAGTGATTATTATAGCCTACATAAGGATGCATGCTGTGAGACTGAATCCAGACATTTTATATAGTTTTATAGTATGACATTCAATTTCAATGCATGCTATGTGGATATCTGAAGAAAATATGACTGCTTATTCACAACTCTTATTCATTAATATAAATAGAGAGTTGGAGACATGAGGTTAGAGGCAGGCTGTCAGGTAGCGAGGAAAAGAAACCGAGTGGCACTTTCATCTCTAAATGTGGCCTAATAGACACACTAAGTGGCTGAAAGCAAGTCAGTCTACATGAAGATTGGAGCTGTAAGATTTCCTCAAGTTCTGCCAGACTTACTCATGCTCATGATTTATTTATTTTCAGATTTAATTAGAAATGTCAGGTCTGAATGCACCTCACAGTATTCACAGCACTTAGGTAGGAGTGAAAGGAAGTGAGAGAAAGAAAGCAAGACGTTACTGACCGACTGCTCTCTCTGTCTATCTTCAGAGGAGTGTTGGGATGTCGTGGCTGGTGTGGGTGTGGGTCAGTGTGACAGTCCTGCTGATGTGTGAGGCCACTTTCTATGAGACCATCCAGCAGCACCTAGCACCTCCTGGAACCAACATACAGATCCTTGGTGAGTCCTTCCTTCTGTCCTTCTCCTGCTTCATTGTCCACTCTGAATTTTCAGGGGGAAAATTCATGTATGAATTTCTCTGGATGGGCTACACCACAAATGATTAAACTAAGTTTTATTTACTACTTCAGATGAGTCACACTCAGGGGTAGATCTACTCCATGAAAAACTATTGCCACCCCATCTGCCACCCTAGAAATATCCCAGTATAAATTAAAAATATAAGTGGCATTTCTTGAACTACTTGTACCAGCAGCGGTGCTTTGATGTGATGACATAAAAAAGACAGCGTACCTTGACATCCAGCTCCCCCTCTCTGGAATGGGTGGAGCTAGAAGGTTTAACCACACCCTAAAGGCTGATTTATACTTCTGCGTCGAACCTATGCCATAAGCTACACTGTAAACCCGGATAGTACTGCTAACTTATAAAGATTGAGTACGCTGCAATTAAAGTCTGTTAAATCTTTGATGCAACTTAAAACAATTACATTTACTGAACAAGGAGTTTAGTTTTATTTTTGTGTAGCTCAACATTTTTGAGTAAACCCTTATACTTAAATTATTATTTTTAAGTTTACTGAGCAATATAAAGTGACGTCATCCATGTCACATCGATGCTGATGTTACCCACGTAACCAACGTTATCAGAAAAATCCATTCAACATTAAACTGAGCTGCAGAAGTTCTCAGCATGCTTTGCGTCACACTCTGTAAGGGGGAATAAATGTTGAAATTGAGTGTTATTTTGAGTGTTTTTGCACAAGATTAATACAGGGGAAGATGTGTTATTGTTTAATGTTCTGTTATTTTGGTATGTAAAAGTGTTCTGTGATGTTGAAGTTTTGTAGAGTTACCGTCATGGTAAAGAGTAGTGCCTGTGGTTAGGTCGAGAATGAGCTGTGAAACATCAAGGCTATAAATACTGCATGTTAATTAACAGTTTATGCAGGTAAATAGTGATAGTCTCTTTTATTGTTACATTAGCGCATGCTAGTGCACTGTTGTTAACTAACACTTAACCGTAAAGATTAGGTGTTAGTTTATTCAATATTTCAATTAAATTGTAGTTACTGAATTTTTGTAGTATAAAATATTTTTTGAGTTGTTTACTTAAATGTTTTGAGTATTCTGAACTTATTGGGTTTTACAACCACTGCACCAAAATAATTGAGAAATAAGAAACATTACGTATGGTAAACAATAGTTCTAAGTACAGTGGACTTAAACATTAAATAAAACTAAAATAAAAAAAAATCAGTTTGACTTAATTGTTATTTATAATTATTCTTTACTTAAAAGATTTGAGTTGCTTAAAGGTGCCCTAGAATTAAAAATTGAATTTATCTTGGCATAGTTAAATAACAAGAGTTCAGTACATGGAAATGACATACAGTGAGTCTCAAACACTGTTGTTTCCTCCTTCTTATATAAATCTCATTTGTTTAAAAGACCTCCGACGAAAAGGCAAATCTCAACATAACACAGACTGTTACGTAACAGTCGGGGTGTACGCCTCCAATATTTGCATATGCCAGCCCATGTTCAAAGCATTACATAAGGGCAGCCAGGATTACCGTCTGGATCTGCACAGCTGAATCATCAGACTAGGTTAGCAAGGACAACAGCGAAAAATGGCAGATGGAGCAATAATAACTGACATGATCCATGATTACATGATATTTTTAGTGATATTTGTAAATTGTCTTTCTAAATGTTTCGTTAGCATGTTGCTAATGTACTGTTAAATGTGGTTAAAGTTACCATCGTTTCTTACTGTATTCATGGAGACAAGACTGTCGTTATTTTCATTTTTAAACACTTGCAGTCTGTATAATTCATAAACACAACTTCATTCTTTATAAATCTCTCCAACAGTGTGTAATGTTAGCTTTAGCCACGGAGCACTATCAAACTCATTCAGAATCAAATGTAAACATCCAAATAAATACTGTACTTATGCGATTAGACATGTTGCATGACGAACACTTTGTAAAGAACAATTTTGAGGGTTATATTAGCTGTGTGAATTTTGTTTATGCTGTTTAAGGCAAGCGCGAGCTCCGTGGGCGGGGAACATGAGCATTTAAAGGAGCCGCGCAGCCTGAATCGGCGCATATTTAATGATGCCCCAAAATAGGCAGTTAAAAAAAATTAATAAAAAAAAAATCTATGGGGTATTTTGAGCTGAAACTTCACAGACACATTCAAGGGACACCTTAGACTTATATTATATATTTTAAAAAGACGTTCTACGGCACCTTTAAATTGTTTGAGATAATGTGTGTCTACAATAATTTTTAGTAGTCTGAACTTATCGGGTTTTACAGTGTATGCGTCGGTTTTCATTTATATTTCTGCATCTTTGTCCGCGTCAACGTGGAACATGCAGACCGCTAGTAGGCAGTGTCCACAGTCATGTTGAGTATCAAGGCAAAAACAAAAGCAGCAGCAGTTTGTCATACGTCAGAAAAGCTTCAGCAGTGATGGCGGCTAATAGGCAATGACTTTTGTTGCAGCTTGACGCGTGTGTCCCCTTAAACAGAGCAGAGCGAGGAATTAAAATCCATAGGAATGAAAAAACACACGCTCTTCTACCGCTCACTCCGCGCCAGTTTTTTTGACCTGAGGGAGGGGTTCTAGCAGACCAATCACAGCGCTTGCGGTCCGCGTACATTTTTGGAGAGGTGCACGTCAGGCTACGCCGTGGGCTAGCGTGCTACACACCGTGTACGCGACGCAGAAGTATAAATCAGCCTTAACCCTATCCCTAAACATAACTAGTCCAGCTAGGACATCCAGAAAGGGGGGGCTGGATGTCATTTGGTTCTGCAGTGAGCACCACTTGCAAAATAATGGCAAGAAAACACGTCTTTCAATAAATTGTGCTTGCGGGTTGCATACGCATGCAGCGCGGTTAGTGGAATCAGCTTTATTAAAAATGACTCGGTTCTCAGAAGTCAAAAACACACGTTTTTGGAGAGGTGCACATCAAGCTACGCTCCCAGTTCATGTACAAATTCACTGTTTTTCCATTTGTTTGTGAATCAGAAAAAGACTGCTTCTCAGCTAAATCAGAGTTCCTCTGAGAAATCTTATCCTGTTCGGATAGGATATGTCTGGGATTCCATATTGTTTAGCAAATGGATTTTTCTACTACCTGCTCCACTATCATAATGGATATAGGCCTTTTTGCCATCCATCAAAAAAATAAAATGAAATCAATAGGAAGATCCTGAACATGGAACACTAATAGCAGAGTAATTAGAATTAAGAATCTAATCTTAATTAACTAGATTGAAAAGTTTGAAAAACAAATTTATGCTGGCTTGTCTTAAAGCAAACTTAAAGTCCAGTTTAAAAAATGAAAAATAGTTTGAAGTTAGGTCAGAACTGATGTTTGCTAAAGTGTTGCTAGGTGATTGCTAGGTTATTCTGGGTGGTTGCTGGTTGCTCTGCTATGCAGTTGCTGGGGTGTTAATAAAACTACGTTTTTTTTATGTAGTAGTGATACAAACTCATTTAGAATCTGTTGATGTTTTTGATATACAGTGTCTTGATTGGTGCCCTGGATATTGCCATTTTGTTATTTATTTTTTCTTTTTAAACAGTATAGATGATTACTTTGTGGTAATGCAACATTGATGAACACAAATGTGCATGTCAGGCTATAAATACACAAAACTATGGGTGCTTACTGTGGTGTTGCCACCCCTCATAGACCTCATGCCACCCTTTTGCCACCCTTTCTAGATCCAACCCTGATCACACTTTATAATATAATATAATATAATATAATATAATATAATATAATATAATTCTGGGTACTCGAAGCGCTTTACATATGGAAGGGGGAATCTCCTCAACCACCACCAATGTGCAGCATCCACCTGAATGATGCGACGGCAGCCATATTGCGTCAGAACGCCCATCACACACACCAGCTTATTGGTGGAGAGGAGACAGAGTGATGAAGCCAATCAGTATTTATATGAGGATGATTAGGAGGCCATGATGGACAGAGGCCAATGGGCAAATTTGGCCAGGATGCTGGGGTTACACCCCTACTTTGTTCGAAAGACATCCTGGGATTTTTAATGATCACAGAGAGTCAGGACTTCGGTTTAACGTCTCATCCGAAGGATGGTGCTTTTTGACAGTATAGTGTCCCCATCACTATATTGGGGCGTTAGGACCCACACAGACCACAGGGTGAGCACCCCCTGCTGGCCTCACTAACACCTCTTCCAGCAGCAACCTAGTTTTCCCAGGAGGCCTACCATCCAGGTGCTAACTAGGCTCAGCCCTGCTTAGCTTCAGTGGGCAATAATATATCCTTTACTTTGCCTTGGCATCCAGAAGGTTCGATTTGCTGCTGTTTACTTACACTGGTTAATCCACCATGGTGGACAATCAAAATTAATTGCAGGTGAAGGTTTTAATTACTGGTTTGTTAGGCAGTGTATTATTAAGTGGTGTAAAGCAAATCCTTTGCTTAATTTAATTCTCATAACTAGACTCAGGAAAGTAGACACACAGGATGGATTGCAAGCACAGTGCTTCTTGCTGCAGGACCCAGATTTGGACATTTATCAAGTGGCATCCCAACATAGTACCAAGATTGTTTTGATCAATTTCAATCTCACGGTAGCCAATAATTCACCTCACGTGAAACATTGTGGTTGGTATTTAATGAATTCTGGGTCATGTTTTTTAATTTTCATAATTTTGTTCATGCTTTTTGAGGAGGGCATGTCAAGTAATTGCATAATTTGCACCAAAATACCACAGCTTTATAGAAGATTTTGACAACAACAACAACAAAAGCAGCATTTTTTCATCCCTAAATGTTCATAAGCCTGTTATTGTGCTATCCTAACTATGCACAATAATCTGGTTAGTTGTATTTTTTATTTCAATTTGACATTGCTTTTTTAGTTTTTTATCAGGACATGCAAACGACCAGTTGAGAATCACTGCTCTACACTGCATCCTGAACAATAGTGTATTCATGTTGCTAACCAATATGAAAAAATCATGAGTACAAATGAAGTTTTATCTCAAACAAACCATATTTGCTCATATGGAACGAATAATAGAGTGCCCATCACAGTAATAGTCACATCCTCACTTTCACAGATCAGGTCAAGAGGATATCGGACATGTAAATCTATTACAAAATCCTGTTTATCTAATATCTCGACAGTCTGGGGTAGTTTTAAGGTTAGCCTCAATTGAAACAGAGCACGAAAGCTTCTTGTAACCTCACACCTTCAAATGAGAGGGCAAAAAGCAATTTGAGACCGTACCACTTACCTTAACTAATCTTGCTAGAGGCACTTTACTGGGATTGAATCCTGAATTGGAATTGATTTTATTGTACAGACTATAGAACAATTATAGAGGTACATGCTATTCTTGATTCAAAGCAGAACGTCTGTGGAGTTTTGCCTCAGTTGACAATAAATGCTTTGACTATTTAGATTTGACCGATTTGGCTTCAATGCCATTCAGAGCGTAAATAGAGCAATGTTAGTAAAGCTAGTCCTGATTAAATAATTGAGCTCCAGCTGAGAGTCTTATCAGAGCACAAGTGTATTTCTTAACAATCACATGTTCATTCTATATTATGGCCCACTGAGCGCTCGAGGGATTCCATTACCCCCAAATCTGAATATCAAAGCAGATAAACAAAATGCACAGATTGGGCTTTTATGAGCTTTGGTGACATTGTATAAAATTCGCATTTATAGCTGGATGGAATGAATGGACAGAGATTACGTTTAAGTGTCCATATGTTCTCTCAAAAGATAACCAACACTGAGGCTTTTAGATGTTTCTTGAGTATGACAAGCAGTATAGAATAATTGTTATTAAAGCCCACATTCTGCTCAGATTTAATTTATGGTCATATTTTCTGCAGTAATTCATTTACAGAGGGAAGAATTTGAGATATTGCTGTTTTCTAAAACCACACCTTCACAGCCATGTCCTTTTATCATTGGTCTTCTCAGAGAGAAACACAAACAACCAGCACTGACTGTAGCTCCAGCGTGCATTTGCATGTTGTAAAAATGTCAAGCTCAGCAAACATTCTCTCAAACTGTCAATCACGTAAGAAAAACTGTTTAAAGGCCAGCCAAACTGACACCATCTGCTTTCAAACCTTGTGTGATTATGTGGACATTTTATGACGTTATGACAACTGTGTCCTATAATTGAAATGCTTTTTCAAGTCAGGGTGAGATTGCGGCTTTGGGGCGGGTGGGAGCGTGTGCATGTGTGTTGTATTACAAAGAGATATTTGTTTAAGTATCGAGTGCTTTGAGGCTGGTGGATTGTCCTGAGTATCAGGGTTGACAGGTCATGAATTGTTGCGGCACCTTTGCTTTCACTAAAAACCATCATTGTGACTAGTGACCAAGATCAAGGCAGGAAACTGAGATTATGTAGGAAACAGTGTTGTTCTGAAACTGATTAATTGAGTTGCATCCATTACAAAGATGCTTTATTGTTCTTGTTGAGAATTTTAAATCTGTATTTGAATTTCAAAGGAAGGTAGAGGTTTATAAGAGCATATGTTTGATTTATGCAGTATTGATTATTATGCAGTGTAAACTGCTCATAGTAATGTGCCAAGATTCTATGTCGCTTGGCAACTGCCACAGTCTATATAGTTAGAAAATGAACTAAATTTAAGCAATAAGATTTGAGAAGATGCAATATTGTAAAAAAAAAAAAAAAAAAAAAAAAAAAAAATCTAAATCGGTTAAAATGTGGATTTTAAAATCAGCTATCAAACAATACAAATATTAAGGACATTTTTTTTTTAATTAAAATGTTTTTTTATAAAGCAAATTCATTAGAGGAAATTATTACATCATAGGATCAGGATATACATTACATTAATACAGTACTGGTTATTGGCCTATGTGAGAGTTGTTTTAATCTATTGGTTGATATTGTATTTTTAAAGGTGCCCTAGATTCAAAAATTGAATTTACCTTGGCATAGTTGAATAACAAGAGTTCAGTACATGGAAAAGACATACAGTGAGTCTCAAACCCATTGTTTCCTCCTTCTTATATAAATCTCATTTGTTTAAACGACCTCCGAAGAACGGCGAATCTCAACATAACACCGACTGTTACGTAACAGTCGGGGTGTACGCCCCAATATTTGCATAATGCCAGCCCATGTTCCCAATATTATGAAAGGGATTACACAAGGGCAGCCAGTTAACATCTGGAGCTGCACACAGCCGAATCATCAGACTAGGTAAGCAAGAACAACAGCGAAAAATGGCAGATGGAGCAATAATAACATGATCCATTATAACATGAATTTTATATATTTGTAAAATGTCTTTCTAAATGTTTCTTAGCATGTTGCTAATGTACTGTTAAATGTGGTTAAAGTTACAATCGTTTCTTACTGTATTCACGGAGACAAGAGCCGTCGCTATTTTCATTTTTAAACACTTGCAGTCTGTATAATTCATAAACACAACTTCATTCTTTATAAATCTCTCCAACAGTGTAGCATTAGCCGTTAGCCACGGAGCACAGCCTCAAATTCACTCAGAATAAAACTTTAACATCCAAATAAATACTTTACTCACATAATTCGAAGCATGCATACAGCATGCATGACGAACATCTTGTAAAGATCCATTTGAGGGTTATATTAGCTGTGTGAACTTTGTAAATGCGCTGTAATATAGTCGACAGCTCGTGTGGCAGGGAGCACGTGATTTAAGGGGGCGGCGCCGAGTGTAAATCAGTGCATTGTTAATGATGCCCCAAAATAGGCAGTTAAAAAAATTAATTAAAAAAAATCTATGGGGTATTTTGAGCTGAAACTTCACAGACACTTTCAGGAGACACCTTAGACTTATATTACATCTTGTGAAAAAGCATTCTTGGGCACCTTTAACAATGCTTAATATTTAATTGTTCATGATTATTTCCTATATTTTCATAAAAAATGTAAATATCTTTGCCATCATTTTACTCTAACTTAAATTCATCTTTAAAAACACTAAAAACACTAAAAATTTTAATAACACTGCTAAATGTAATCTCAAAATGAAAATTTTCAGAATATACATTATGTTGCAATAAATGTACTTTCTAGCATTATCAGTGGATCCCCACTAGCAGGGGCAGAAATCAACTTTTCCTTTTTTTTTTTGACATTTATAATTACCTTTCATGCCAAATACCTAAATTTAACAAATTACTTCAATCAATCATATGGAAGCTTGTTTTTGCCACAAAAAAAAAAAAAAGGTAATTGCGACATTTATCTCACAATTCTGACTTTTTTTTCTCACAATTGCCAGTTTACATCTCGCAATTCTGACTTCTTTTCTCAGACCTTTTTTTTCTTGCAATTCTGACTTTTTTCTCGGAATTGCGAGATATAAACTCGCAATTCTGACTTCTTATAAAGTCCAATTCTGAGGGGAAAAAAAGTTTGTTTCTCAGAATTGCGAAGTTTATATCTCACAATTCTGACTTTATAACTTGCAATTGTTTGTTTATATCTCACAATTCTGACTTTTTCTCAGAATTGCGAGATATAAACAAACAATCGTGACATATAAAATCAGAATTAAGTTATATAAAGTCGCAATTGCGAATTATAAAGTCAGAATTGTAAACTCACTATTGCAAGAAAAAAATAGGAATTGTGAGATAAAAAGTCGCAATTACTTTTTTAATTTTTTTTATTCAGTGGTGGAAACAAGCTTCCATAGAATCAGAATACTATAGACTTATTACCAATAAAATTACTATAAAGCACAGTTTCTTATGGCTTGTTGCTTTAAGAAATTGTATGAAACCATTTAAAGGCTGAATAGAGATGACTGTATGTCTATCTAACAATTATAAAAATTCATCGAGGAATCTGATTTTTTTTTTTTTTTAGCTATATGCATTATTGAAACACTATGCCCATAGTGCATGAAATTGCATCTGTTTTAATTTGACTATGTGATGTCTGTACATCAGCTGCTCTGTGGGTTCAAGGGTCTTGATTTACTTGCTGCTGAGATGCGAATCAATGATTAAATGTATTTTAAATGTAGAGATGGGAAGTGAGGGACAGGGGGAATGAAAAGCACAGAGCTAAAGACAGACGGAGAGACAGACAGAAAGAGGAACGTGTAGCACTTCTCACAGATGTGCTGCCGGCTGTTCTTGCTCTCCGGCTCAGACAGACAGATGAGGATGGGTGATTCATGAGACCAGGTCTTTATTCAGCACTGACAGCTGCAACAGAACTAAACAAATTGTGTTTGTCATGCATGCATAGCTGCCATGTTTTAGCGTTATGAGACTGAACTCTCCAGATGTAGAAAATAACCCATCTTTAACAAACCGAGACCTGAACGAACCCTTTAAACTCCTTACAAACAAATACAGACACAGTTTCTCGGGCCCCTGGGAGACCATCACTAAGTCCAAGGACATGTAGGCTATTATAAAAACAACCACACTGGAATCGACCTGGGTAGATCAGAGATTTAAAGTGCAAGTGTTAATAGTAGACTGGCAGCTAACTGTATTATGTTGAAAATAACAGCAGGCTAATCTGATAACTGTGGTTCTGCTATCTCTTTACTTTAACAGCAACACAACTGTGACTTATGAGCTCCTCTATGTGGTTTTAGAGGGCAGATATCATATCAGTCTTGCTGAGTTTCTGGGAAATATAGATTGTCTGTCAGATTCACTTTACTTGTTAGCTCCTTGATCAATGCGGCTCTTCCTGGACATGTGAAAATGCATGACACACACCTATATGTATCAACATACACCCAGGCATAGTCATATATAAGGAATCAGATGTACCTCACGCCACATCTCCATTCATCAAAGAGTAAGCTGAAGCTTGAAGTGACAATCAGGTCAATGTCCTTGAAAGGACTGCACTGTTTTTACTGTTTTTATGCAAAATTCAAAATGTAAAATTCAAAAAGAAGACAGCATTGTTAACAGCTTCTTCTGTCAGTACAGATATCCTCACAGTTAAATATCTACTAAAATCTCTGATGAAATTAATATTAAATATCGTAGTACTGCTGCTTGACTGAGCACATGGCGTAAAGCATTATTAATTATCGCACCATAAGTATCTTCATACCATGAGAATGCAGGTTGGGTCATACATCTGCTTTTATGGTTTGTTTTGCTGGTAAAATATATAGCAAGAAAAGCGCTGGTAATACATTGGAAATAACAAAACTGATGCAGCTACATCGATTTTAAGGAGTCTTGTTTTTGTCATTTCAAGATGAAAAACTTGATCATAAAACAGACAATTGAATAAATATAAATATTAACAAGGTTTCTTTCAGTAAAAAGAAGCATGAAGAAGATCTGCAGATGTTCAAAAACTATTTAGAGCTGTAGTGTCCAATAAACCTTTTTATAAGCAATGTAAATATTTCATTATATTACAATAGATGCTTCACCAGAGCCTGATTCTTTTTAAGGGGCACCTAAAACTGAAATGAACATATATAATTTTGCTCAGGATGAAGGCTATAGGACTGTGTACGCTCTTGTGCTGCCATCAGCCAATCAGTGTGATCATGACATCATTTTCCTCTCGGCTCTACAGTCATTAGTCATATGCCATTTAAGTTCAGTTAATTGGCTCAAAACAACCTGGCAGCAGAACCGAGCACCCATGAAGATGGCAGCCTCCAGGTCACGTATTTCCAGACCTGGCCCTATGCCAGTTCAGCAATTGCCACTGAGATGAATGGGAATGCTAACGGATCACGCTCTCCAGGTATCATATAGAGCTCCTCGTTTGCAAATAATTGAAGAGACAAATAGGCCAGCCCTTACTCACACTATTTTAACTTTGGCAACAGTTTGATGCACTCATTGCGGGAGATCAGGCAATATTTCGAATCCTTCTCAGGCTACGGAAAAGACATGTCCAGATCTCTTTGAATGAAAACGACATCTGATTTCTACTCTGCCATTAGAGTTTCTCTGGAGGATATTTTTCCAGGAGGGCACAACAAAGCTCAATAACAGAGGTGACGTCGGATGCCGGTTCTCCATCTGCAGCTCTAGGCTGCCGAAGCCGCCCGAAGACTTCCCCACAAAGTGCCTCTGACAGAATCAGGGCTCGACTGCGGCACGGCATCCTGCGTGTCCTTCTTTGTATTAAATATATCTCAGCGGCATAAGAGAGAAGACAGTCATCTGTGATAATTCCCCCCACACGCACCGACAGACGCAGGCCATGGATGTAGCTACATCAAAACAAACATGGAATGTGTTTTTCATCTGCTTCAAAACAAAGGTTATCTTCCCGCATGTACGCCAGCACACACTGACAGTTTAATAGCCTTATATAATGCAGCTCCTAAAGGCACATTATTTTAGCAGAGACATTCCGTCCATCTCTCCCGCTTCCATCCAATCTTCCTGACAGTGCCAGCTCCCCTGTAGGAACAATGGGAGAGTCGTACAGCCTCAGCCCCTGGGCTGTCCTCCATCTGTTCTTTGTCACACTTCCGCTCACTCTCTCAATCTCTCTCTCTCTCTGCTCCAGACAGCGGTTCTATGAATGCCAGTCTGACCTCACAATACCTGAAGCCACCAGACACACAACCACATATTACATCCAAAATCTTCCCTTGCCACAGCATGGAGGAAGTCCTATATCAACTTTATTACATCAACCTTATGAGTTTTATTAGACATGTGACATCTGCTGAGATACCTGAACAAAGAGAGCTAAGAGATTTTTCTTTTCTCCTAAAACACAAAACTGCTACCCATTATTGACTCTCTCATGAAGTCTTTAAACTTACAAAAAATATTATATATTTACTACAAGTGACACTTCATACGATACTCAATTTTAATAATACCTATAAAAAATAATCACCTCCTTTGAAGTGCATGTTTTATCATTTTACACTGACACGCTGTTTGTGCTTAAATGGGTCATGAACTGCATTACTGTATTATTTTATAATGTTTCCTGGGGTGCACTTATGTTCGTGTTATTTTTACATCAAAAATGGTCATAAATTAGAAATAAAAGTCATTTATCCTACCGTGATTTTAGCCCTCTGATTTAGTGTAACACAGATGTTCAGTGTAAACGCCCACACGTTGACCATTTAGTCACTGGTTTGATTTACTGACAATAAATGATTTTGAGACAAAAACATCTGACTGTAGGCGTACATGAATCATTACATATCAGAAATCACTAACCACAGGTGATTTTGGGTACACGTAATCCAAACGATCTGTAACAAAGCAATAGTGACAGTAAAAACTTTTTTACTAACTTAAGCGTGTTGCGCCATTCTTGTTGGACCCAATGTAGAAGGCACAGCATCGTTTCTTTAAAGGTGTCCTAGAACTTCTTTTTAAAAGATGTAATATAAGTCTAAGGTGTCCCCTGAATGTGTCTGTGAAGTTTCAGCTCAAAATACCCCATAGATTTTTTTTTAATTCATTTTTTTAACTGCCTATTTTGGGGCATCATTAACTATGCACCGATATATAGGTTGCGGCCCCTTTAAATCTCGTGCTCCCCCCGCCCCCGGAGCTCGCACATGCCTTAAACAGCAAACACAAAGTTCAGACAGCTAATATAACCCTCAAAATGGATCTTTACAAGATGTTCGTCATGCATGCTGCATGCATGGATCGGATCATGTGAGTATAGTATTTATTTGGATGTATTACATTTGATTCTGAATGAGTTTGAGGCTATGCTGCATGGCTAAAGCTAACATTACACACTGTTGGAGAGATTTATAAAGAATGAAGTTGTGTTTATGAATTATACAGACTGCAAGTGTTTAAAAATGAAAATAGCGATGGCTCTTGTCTCCGTGAATATAGTAATAAACGATGGTAACTTTAACCACATTTAACAGTACATTAGCAACATGCTAACGAAACATTTAGAAAGACAATTCACAAATATCACTAAAAATATCATGATATCATGGATCATGTCAGTTATTATTGCTCCATCTGCCATTTTTCGCTGTTGTTCTTGCTTGCTTACCTAGTCTGATGATTCAGCTGTGCACATCCAGACGTTCTGCCCTTGTGTAATGCCTCGATCATGAGCTGGCATATGCAAATATTGGGGGCGTACACCCCGACTGTTACGTAACAGTCGGTGTTATGTTGAGATTCGCCTGTTCTTCGGAGGTCTTTTAAACAAATGAGATTTATATAAGAAGGAGGAAACAATGGAGTTTGAAACTCAGTGTATGTCTTTTCCATGTACTGAACTCTTGCTATTCAACTATGCCAATATAAATTCAATATTTAATTCTAGGGCACCTTTAATTTCACGCTCTCTGCAAATCCAATGCAGCTACTGTGTTTTTCCACAATGTGCACTGTGAGCACTGCACAACATTTGCACTCTTCAAAGGCATGTTTATCGCTTAGTTGCCCGATCCAGTGTTAGTCACATCTGTTATTTACCTACTACTACTTTTTGTGCTCGAATCAGTGGGCGGGGCTACTGAACTTTAGGGTTTGTGATGTCACCAACCCGGGAAGAAGGTCATTGTAGTCCCTACCAGCCATTTGTTGTAGTCCTTAAAAAGCGAATATCTCCCTTTCCATTGAACTTCAAGCGTCACAACTTTGCAGATGTTGTTTATGCTCTAACAGCAACATTACACACTAACTAAAGTTAAGGACCCCTTTAAGACAGAGTGATTGATAGAAAAAAATATCTGTCAAAGTAAACATTTCTATAAATGTATCAAATCACCACAGAAGATTTATTTTGTATTTTATGACACTGATAAACAGTATTGTTATTCTTACTTATTAAAGGGAGAATTTCTACAATTTGGTCAAAAATAATCTTCTGCAAAAGAAATTCAACCCCTTCCAGTCAAGTACTTAGTAGATCCATCTCTTTCAGCACTTCCAGTCTTAATTCTATGTGGATTTGCATCTGGCCATTGCAATTTCCCCTATTGTTCTTTTCACAAGACTCAAGTCAGGCTGCATGGAGATTGTGAGCCTTATTCAGACCACTCATAAATTCTCAGTTGGGTTGAGATCTGGACTCTGACCAAGACATTGTCATTTTATGATTGGGGTAATTTTCTTGCTGGAAAACAAATCTTCTCTAAAATGGCAGGTGTCTTGCTGATTTGAGTCAGTTCTATAAAAATAAAACACTAAAAATTAAATATTTTAAGTGCTATAAGTGAATTTAGGCATCACAACATTATAATGTACAGTGTGAAAAAATTTGAGATTTGCTGAATATACATTTAACAGTAATATTAAGTGTTTTAGCAAATAAATATCCAATATCAACCAATACCAATAAAATAAAAAATGATTTAGATGCATATAAAAGAAAAATATTATTGTTTTTTATTTTATTTGTACATTATTTGAATATATTTTTTCAATGTTATATTAAAGAGACTTATAAAGAATATTTTTCTATTTATCAGTTGCAACAAAGTCAAATTTAGTCCACTGTGATTTAATGCCGTGAAACAATAAAACATGAAAACAAGTGGGTGAATACAGTTTATGTGGCAATATATGTTAAATCTGTCAAGAAGAAACCCAAGAATTGACATAATTCAGCTGAAGTCTGAGCATTTCTACTTGATATCTGTATGTTGTGTCGTTACAGACTTTATCTCTGTCATCTCGTTCTGGTTGAATGTGTTAATGCTCTCCAGATCTCCCATGATGCAGTAAGCGTAGAACTTAAAGTGACATATCACCGATGTTGTCATGGCTACAATATAATCATGATATGAAGCTGCGTTCTCCGTTTGATGATTTGTGGTTTCAGGGGGGATTTGCTGGGGTAATCAAAGTGTTCACAGCACAGTAAAACACTGATCTGCTCTATCCATTAATCTCCTCTAATTGATTTCATATCTCACAAACGGCAGAAGTTTAATAGGCTTGTTTGTGCCATCAGTTTCAAAACAAACAATTTCCAGTGTGCAAGTGAGAAATCTATATTGCAGATGAGTTCAGGCTGATGTTCAGATATTCAGCAGGGAGAAAGAGAAACTGCACTGGTGATGCATAGCCAAACATTGCCCTTAATGTTTTTTGTTGTAGTTTTAAATGAATTCTTTCTGTGAAACAAAACTTGACAGTTCCAGAATTAGAACAAATATAGACATAGAAACAGACTCAATTGTGGTGGACAGTGTAGTGCTGTCTCGCTTACAATTCAACTTTCATGCCATGGAAAATTTCTGCATAATTTGTGTATAAGGAAACAACCCATCCGTGTTTTGTGAATCATATTCTGGGAATAGCTGATAAGAATCAATACAGGAGTCCAGCATGGCCTGAAGATGTGGACAGAATATTGGTGTTGCTGCTTTGTGTAATTGGGCAGATTTGTAAAATATTGTTGTGGGATGAATTAGAAACCTGTACAAACATAACCTAAAATAAAAAAACAAGGGATTTTGAATGAATGAATGAATAAGGATGTCAAATAAGGATGTCAACGATGAAAAGAAGAAATAATTTAAAAATCCAGTGCAAGCGCCAAGTTCTTAGAAATGCAGTCTTTGTATTCATGTTGGTTTCATTAATTCATCAAACACCATCTTCAACAGCAACAACAAAAATGTCAAGTTAAATGTAATACAATATGTTCCTTACATCCTGAAAATGGTTAATTGGATTCCACTCACTTTTCATTAAAAAAAAGGTCATATTCTGTTTATTTTAAAACAAACCTGCTTCACTGCATATAAGGAACAATAAGCATAAATAATGTTTTGTTACTAGGTTTTTAATCAACAAATTCAGCCTTTAATTGTCCTTTTTTTCTTTATTGCAATCTAGACAAAAATATCATGTCAATTTCCCATGCAACTACATTTTTTTGTGAAAACGAACCAATTCACTAAAAAGAAACTTACTTTCCAATGCTATATACTAGAAGAGAGGAGAACATTTTGGCCAACCATTTCACTAGAATGAATCAGGGGCCATATTCACAAAACACTTTATCTTACCACTAAGACTTCTCCTAAATGGTAGTAAAAGTTCTTAGTTAAGAGTTTTCACAAAGCTGCTGAGACCAACTTTTACTAAGGAACAGAGAGAAGTCTTAAGCTAAGAGTAAGGGTGGGGTTGACCTCGTTGCTATGGATAATACAGTATCAACACGCTTACTAACTATGCACACAGAGATTGGCTGATGGGAGGAGTCTCTGTCAGCGATTTAATCATAGAAATATTGTAGAATGAGGTATCATGTTGCCAGATTCAAATAAAGATTTGAAAATAAAATGTTGCCATATTCAAATAAAGGTTTTAAAATGTAGGCTACGTGTATATGTTCAGCTGTCAGCCTCTTACATGTCTGCATCTCGAGAGAATGCAGAATTCACGTGACAAATTCTGTTTTATAAACAAAGTTTCACATTCAAACGGTCTATGTAATCAGCTCGAGAGGAGGTATATATACACAGATGGGAGCCAACACATCTATAGTTACCTGTTAGTTTCTGCATCCCTCCGCCACCCGTTTCTTACTCTCGGCTGGGAATATGGGGAGAACTCTGGGTTTGGGCTAAATTCCAAGCTCGGAGCCCTCTATCCCCTTGGACAGCACGCCAAATACGCTTATTATATATATTTTTTTTTTTACTCTATTCGATCAATTGTAAGTGTGAACTTGTGAAAAAAACTGCCACAGGTAATCAGACTTTTATGAAGAAAAGGTTCAGCACCCAAGGCTATATGGCTATGGCCTCAGAAGTGTAACTTACAGTGTCTTTGGCGGATTGACAGCAACGGCCATTAGGATTGTTTTTGATTTGGTCTTAGTGACTTAGGAGTCCTCTTGACTACTCCTAATGTTTCACAGATTTAGGTGCTATTTTTAGCACTAAGATGCTTTGTGAAATACTCTCAGAGCAAAAATTTAGGAGTCTTAAATTAGGACTGAGAGGCCCATTATTTTTAACAGTTTCTCCTAAATCGGCTAATTAGGAGCTACTTTTAGCCTTAAAGGGTTAGTTCACCCAAAAATGAAAATTCTGTCATTTATTACTCACCCTCATGCCGTTCCACACCCGTAAGACCTTCATTAATCTTCGGAACACAAATTAAGATATTTTTGTTGAAATCCGATGGCTCAGTGAGGCCTCCATAGCCAGCAATGACATTTCCTCTCTCAAGATCCATAAAGGTACTAAAAACATATTTAAATCAGTTCATGTGAGTACAGTGGTTCAATATTAATATTATAAAGCAACGAGAATATTTTTGGTGCGCCAAAAGGAAGCTTCGGAGCGTTATGAATCTTTTGTGTCGAATCATGATTCGGATCGCGTGTCAAACCGCCAAACTGCTGAAATCAATTTGGCGCTCCAAACCGCTGATTCGACATGCTGATTCATAACGCTCCGAAGCTTCCTGAAGCATTGTTTTGAAATTGTCCATCACTAAATAAGTTGTTATTTTGTATTTTTGCCGCACCAAAAATATTCTCGTCGCTTTATAATATTAATATTGAACCACTGTACTCGCATGAACTGATTTAAATATGTTTTTAGTACATTAATGGATCTTGAGAGAAGAAATGTCATTGCTGGCTATGCAGGCCTCACTGAGCCATCGGATTTCAACTAAAATATCTTAATTTGTGTTCTGAAGATTAATGAAGTTCTTACGGGTGTGGAACGGCATGAGGGTGAGTAATAAATTACATTATTTTCATTTTTGGGTGAACTAACCCTTTAAGATGTTTTGTGAATATGGCCCCCAACTTTCAAATGGTAGGCTACATATAAAGAGGAATACAGTACACCTAAAAATGAAACATTGATCTTAATTTACTCACCCTCAGGCAATCCAAGATGTAGTAGGTGACATTTTTCTTCAGTAGAACAGTAAAGAAGATTTTTAGCTGACATCGTAATCCTTGGTGATTCATATTTAATGCAAGTCAATGGCTAACGTTACTGGTATCTTGACAGTCGAAAAACATATAGGCCTACAGACAAAACAAAATTAATACCCGTGGCTCCTAACGATACATTGAACTTTATTTTCAACAGTTTTTCCTGTAATCCACATCCCTGGCGAACGGTCCTGAGCGAATTCACGGGGTAGTCTGGAGCGTGAGTTTCCTGTCGCATTATGATGTTTACTCGGGACTCCGGAGCGAACTCACGTGAGACGAGACGACACTGTTCGTTTACAACAGAGAGAAAGGACGCGTGTGTTGCTGTTATATATAGAAGTTTACCCTATTGGCGTTTTACTTCTACGTTAAAAACGAAATTTGTGAAATTTGTGAAAAGTACATTATTTATATAGAGGGTAAGCATCGACGTCACTTTCCCGCTGGAACGCGCTCCCTCAGCTGGACTGAGAGGCAAAAGAAGCTGCTGCGTGACTGGATTTAATAGGGGAAACTGGGAAACTGCGAAAACGCGAGTAAAACAAACGATTACAATAAAGGTTGGGCTCGAAAGAGTTTCTTACAACTTGTCAAATAAACCTAATCCATGGATATCCAGGAGTCGTGTTTCCTGACATTTATATGTGCCTGTTTTCGACGCCGGGGAAATACATAAAGCAAATCTGCCTGTGAATATTTTATATAACTACAATATAGGTAGGTTTAAATCCGAGTAATCACTTATATCAATGTTATATATATCGTCATTGTCCAGCCCTAAAACTTGTATAGTTTTTGTCAGTGTTTATTTAAAAACACCCAATTATGCAGAATATAAGATGGTAAATATTTAATTGATGAGTTGTAAACAATATATAACAATTCAATATATAAATTATATAGATTTTACTTCAAAATCCAACAATTTGACACAAAATGATAACTGCAAATCCATATTTCTCTGCCTGGAGTCCAGCTGTTTCTGTGAATTGCAGTGATCCATTTGCTTCTTTTTTATATATACCTTTAAATATATACCTCAGGTTTTGTGTCAAAGCTATTTATACAGTCAATCACAAAGCTCTTTCCCGTTTTGGATGTGTTTTGTGTGTTTTTCGCGGCATTTACGCTAAAATCCAACGCTGCCGCTCAGTCTTTGTGCCACTCAAGTCTTTGTGCCACTCAGTGGGCGTGACGGCAGTCGTAACGGTCGACGGTGAAGTCACGTGCATACCCTCTATCCATGGGTTTCATGTGACGTCACTGTATTCTATCGCCGCCATATTTGTGTCCGGTCACAGCTGCGCGCTCTGTTTAAGTCTATGGTGACAGCAGCTACAACTACCAGAGGAAGGCCAACGAAAAGCTCTCAGAAGGTTCACAACAAATTTACAATATGTCTGGGATATGTGGCGCTGTTAGCCGTTTCAGCAGTCGTCAGAACTGCAAATTTATTTGATCCCAAAGGAGTTAGATCGGCGGAATTATTGGCTTAATTCAGAAAGGACCATACCACTGGCAGCCAAACAGCAATGCACAACATTAATAACTGCTGGGACTGTCATTTACATAACATTATAATTGTATACAATATTGTATTAAAATATTGTGAATTCTAGTTGCTGTGTTTCGGCGTGTTATTACAGGATGAACAAATTCACGACGCGAGCTGACTACATTAGTTCAAGTACATGCGTGCATGATTTTGTGCAAATATAAGTTGTAATTTTATGTCTATCTTGTATATATATGAATTACCCTATATAGGATGTGTTCCGTTGAGTTAATTAACTGAAAGCGCTTCATTTTACGGATGTTCATTCAGCGCGTGCAGCTCAAATAATACTATCAAAATGAGATGATTTGAGAAAAAAATCTGTTATTGTTCGTGATCCTTATTAATCAAACCACGTGTTGCTGAATATAATACGAGAACAATATAAGAGCTAGTTATTAAAAATAATGCATCATTTTTTTTTTAAATATGAAAGTTTTAATATTACTGTAAACATTTTAATGACTTAATCACTGCTGTTTGAGCTGCGCACGCTTAAGCTGAAGAGAATAAAAACCCCTAAACAAAGTTAATTAACTCAACGGAACACATCCTATATAAAATAATCCAGATATTAATACAAAATAAAAATAATATTACAACTTATATTTGCACAAAATCATGCACGCATGTACTTGAACTAAGTAATGTAATCAGCTCGTGTCGTTAATTTGTTCATCCTGTAATAACACTCCGAAACACAGCAACTAGAATTCACAATATTTTAATACAATATTGTATACAATTATAATCTTATGTAAATTACAGTCCCAGCAGTTATTAATGTTGTGCATTGCTGTTTGGCTGCCAGTGGTATGGTCCTTTCTGAATGAAGCCAATAATTCCGCCGATCTAACTCCTTTGGGATCAAATAAATTTGTAGTTCTGACGACTGCTGAAACGGCTAACAGCACCACATATCCCAGACATATTGTAAATTTGTTGTGAACCTTCTGAGAGTGTTTCATTGACCTCTCTCTGGTAGTTGTAGCTGCTGTCACCATAGACTTAAACAGAGCGCACAGCTCTGACCGGTCACAAATATGGCGGCGGGCATAGCGGAAGTGACGTCTTTGAAACCCATGGATAGACCTTGCGTGTGTCTCAATCAGCTCCCTGGTTCAGTAGTCAGGGCACTGATCAGGGTATCAGCCACATTCACTTTCATTATATACTGATTCACGACCTAGGGAGCTGATTGAGACACAGGGCTTATTTTCCAGAGAAACAAGCGCGCCGCCATCTTTAGAATATTGTCTTTGAACTTCCGGTTTTGCGGTAGCCCTGTATATTTCTATGGAAATAAGAATAAGAATAATTAACTGGTGAAGTGGATTTACCTGTAGAGTCAATGAAAGTTATCACGAGCATTGTTATGTTTAAAGCAGATGTCTTAACAAATGTCAGTAGACCGGGAAGATTTTAAAATGAGCAGTTCATTCATAAATACAAGATCGCTGTGGAAATACAAGCCAGAAGTCAAAAGACAACGAGCGCAGCGCTGAAAAGGGGCGGGGCTACATAAGGTCTATATACACATCTCTTTCTCCTGTGCATACGTCATTATGAGACAGGAAGCTCACGACTGTTAAAGGTTCTCTAAGCGATCCTGGGTGGAGTAACTTCCTGTTGACGTTCGAAGTGTTCGAAACAAAACAGAGGCTAGCTAGACCCTCCCCTCCGTGCTTCCTGAAACAGTCATGAACGCGCATTTAAAATCGTTCTTGTCGGTTATTGGCTGGAGCATGTTTATTATGTTTCGTGGTCCAGGCTGCACCAGTTTGTTTTTGTTGCCGTTTTTGGAGCTTGTGGCGACTACAGAGACCGCGTTTTTTACAGTGTGTTCAGGGGACAGACAGCTAGCGGATAGTGAGGAGATGTTTGCTGTATGTGACAAAAAATGTTTTGGCCTAAAAACGCGTGAGATCGCTTAGAGCACCTTTAACAGTCTAACGTTACAGCACTCAGGACAGTTTGATGAGGCTGTGGATTGTAGTTAATAATGTTGTAAATAATGTTCAGCTTTTTGCACAGATAACTTGTTTCGCTACATAAGATCTCAATGTATTGTCAAAAACCAGGGGAATTAATTTTGTTTTGCCTGTTTGTTTGTTTGTTTTTTTACTCTCACGGACCACGGTTTCAGCTAAAAATCTTCTTTACTGTTCTACTGAAGAAAAAATTCACCTACATCTTGGATGCCCTGAGGGTGAGTAAATTAACAGAAAAAAAAATTTTGGGGGGTGAACTATCCATAGTAGTTGCTTGCTATTTTCTGATCGCACAAACAGAAAAACATCTCCACATCTTCTATAGCAGTTGTCAGTTTGAGTTTGAGTCAAAAATCACTTTCTCAGTTGATGAATAATTCAGAGGGTGTATCAAGAATGTGTTTGTGTGTAATTGTTTAAACAGCAGGAGTAATTGAAAGTGTACAGGCGGTGGTTGAGAAAAATGGATTTCGGTCGCCTACAGCTTAATTAATTACACCACACTTTGTCCTCTCATGTCGCTCACAGCCACAAAGACCCAATAGGAGGATCCCCATGCAACAATAAACATGCCATATCTCTGTATGTCTCTTTCATTTACTCTTTCTCACGTCCTCTTTTGCACCTCTCTCTCACACAATTCCTCTTCCTACCTGCAGCAGCAGAGGTGGCAAGGCAATTTAACTGTTTTGCATGCGAAAGTTGCAGCCATCAGCCATGCAGAGAAGTAATCAATCAAAAACCGTCATGCAGGCAGGAAAATGAAAACCACATTGAGAGGAAGCAAAATATCTTGTGATGAATTTTAAGACGTTCAACATCACTTGTAGCGTAAAGCAGCTGAAGTTTAAGGCGTTTTGTTCTTTTGGCGCACAAAAAATATTCTTGTCGCTTCATAACATTTCTGGGCATTTGAAAGTCTAAGTTAACTTGCTCTCAATGCAGGCCTCACGAGCCATCGGATTTTATCAAAAATATCTTAATTTGTATTTGAAGATGAACAAAGGTCTTACGGGTTTGGAACGACATGAGGGAGTAATTAAAGGTGAACTAACCCTTTAATACTTTGGTGAATCGTTTATGTAAATCTTTTCATTTACATAGAGCGTTCAGATGAATAGTTCATTGAAATGACGCAAACCTTCCAGTGCTACATATGAGAGAGAAGAGGGTTCAATAGACCACTTTGGAGCAGACGTCACAATTACGTCACTTGCAGCTGCGCGCGCATACTGGTTGCAGAAAAATAGTTGAAGCTATTGAAGAAAAATGTGAAAAAATCCAAAGAATAAGAGAAAAATGTTTTGTTGTGCCTCTGGATGTTGGAATCGGAATGCAAAAAATATAGTCTTCATTTTTAAAGAAAACCATCGTTGAAAACGTAATTTGAAGATAAACAGAGACGTTTCACAGACTGGATTGACGACACCTGCAAGGATTAGTCTACTATTAAAGCAGGAATTTGATGTAAACAGTAAGTCTCTACATAATATTCACATAGGCCTATGCAGTTCAGAGGACATACATACATACAGCATGAAACAATTATAATTAAAATAATTTAAACCTATAATATTTTACATAGATAACTTTTAAACATAATAATTTTTATTTCACAATTCTGACTTTTTTTTTCTCTTGCATTTGCGTGTTTATTACTCCCAGTTCGGACTTTATAACTCGCAATTGTGAGTTTATTTCACAATTCTGAGGGGGAAAAGTCAGAATTGCGGGATAAATTGCAATTCAGAAAAGACAGAATAACGAGTATATCTCACAATTCTGTTTTATTTTGTAAGAAATGTGATATGTAAACTCAGATTTGCGAGAAATAAAAGTCAGAATTGTGAGATATAAACTCGAAATTAACTTTTTTTATTCTTTTATTTCGTGGCTTCCATAGACTTCTACTGCTCAACTTTCATTTTCTGCAACCAGCTAGGCTCCGCCCACAAAAAACGTCATCGCTGTTTGCAAACACCAAATTGGTCTATACAAAACAATGCACTAAGATCAATCAGACTTTTCAATGTTAAATATAAGAGAGAGAAGACGTTCAAGACAAACCGATTCACTACAATGAAACAGACTTTACCATGTTAAATATGAAAGAGAAAACTGCTCAGGATGAACAGATGCACTAAAATGAATCAATCCTTCCAATGTTACATATATGAAAGAGAAGATGGTTCAGGATAGAGTTGTCAAAAGTACTGACTTCGGTACCTGGCACTGAAATTTTAAAAATGTGATGTTTTGAGTACTGTTGAGCAGATTCGCAAACACCTGATTGTGCCATTGTGTTGACATACTTGGGTAAAGTTGGTTTTATATTCGCACATTCGGACATCAGTATTCAAGCCTTGTTAATCACACTACATTGGACATTCAGTGGACATTCACAAGTAAATATGCCATTAAAACAATACTTGCCTATTTTGATCGACTGTGAAAAATGTTGTAAGTTGACAATCGTTGGTTGTCAATATCATGTCGCTGCTTAAAATTCGCAAACATTAATTTATTGCACATTTATTGGAAAGTCTGAATTTATCAGAAGTCCGAATGTGCGAATATAAAACCAACTTTACCAAAGTTGTTGACATACTCATTGGATATGTCTGTGATTGGTGATGATCAACGCTTCAAAAACATTGTGAAGAGTCATCTTTGGCACTTTTGACAACTCAAGTTCAGGACAAACTGATTCACTAAAATGAATCACACTTTCCAATGTTGCATATGAGAATGAAGACCGTTAGGACAAACTGATTCAATAAAATGATTCAAACGTTCAAACACTACATATGACAAAGAAACCTAACATAAACCACTTTAATCTTGATGAAATTTGTCATGGTATTTTTCTTCTCTTTGCTCGTGCATGCTCTTACATTTATGCGAGAGAAAAGCCGTTGTAGAAGTATTTAAAGCTGCAGACCATTTCACTGTCCTTCTTCAGAGATGTAGCAGGGAGGACATCACTCTTAAGCACACATCTAAACACACAGAGGGCCCTTCAGATCGATAGAGAGAGCCGGAGAGAGTGCTTTAGTACTTGTACGTTTGAGGGCAATTCTGAACTCATTTACACACATAATGACTCACTTCAGCAAGGACAGGACTTTTCTCCGTCTGGACACCACTTTCATTAATTCAGTGTGAGGTAATTAATTCTACAGCATACAGTGGGACTGAGAATGGCCAGAATATCAGTGTGCCATTAGCATGTTCCAGCTATGGAATGACAATATAGTAATCATAATATAATTCATAAGCATAATGTTTGGAAGGAGGTGAATTGTCCCAATCATAGATAAATTAAGCATTAAACACTACAGGGATTCTGGCGACAAGTCACACAAGTTGATGTTGAAATTTTAGTAATTACTCAAAGTGTAATGGTAAACAAGTGTAATGTTTCTGACATTAATAAACAAAATATGCATGAAATCAATAACTGAGTCAAACTGCTTTGTAGCACAACATGTAAATAAAAATCAAACTGAAATTCCCATCAATGTGCCTGCTGTCTGTATGAACAAACACTTAAGAGATCGGGAGTGAAGTAACATCTTATTTGAACGTCTGTAGCTCATTGTATTTTTGTGTCTCAAACTTTAAAATTATATTCTCTCAGTTTTCTGCTACAAATTAAAGTGGTTTAGACACCATGAACTTATCCATAAACTATATAAATGAGTGTAAAGTACAAAGAGTGCTGCTACCACACTACTGGGTCTGAAACATATAAAACATAAATATTACACATATAATTGTAAGTAAGTTTATTTGTTCAAAATTATTGTTATGCCATCCCATATTTCATTGTAAACATCATAAAATTAAAATTGCTTTTAACTTTTGACGAGTATGCCGCTGAAACAATAGATAGATATGGTACTGTCAGGGGATGATTGCAATGGCAATTATAGTTCCATGTCAATATGCAAAAAGCAATGATTTGAGACAAATTTAGAGAAAATCTGATAAATGGCCTTGAAATCCCATATATTTATATTTATTTTACATTTTACTACATTATAGGATTTAAAGGATTAGTTCAATTTCAAATAAAAATTTCCTGATAATTTACTCACTTCAATTGGCCTCAATTATATAATATATATATATATATATATACACGTTTTAACCAAAGACTCTCGTCTTGAACTAGCTCTCTTCTTCTCTATTAGAATTCTGGCAGTGGCCCTCCACAGGTCAAAGTTTGAACTAATTGTTATACACTTGCACTAGCATATTGTATATGACAATTTAGTTCAAACTTTGACCTGTGGAGGGCAGTAATACACTTAGCAGCATCTACACTGCCGGAATTCTACAAGAAGAAGAAGAAGAAAGATAGTTCAAGATGAGCGTCTATGGTTAAAACGTATATATATATATATATATATATATATATATATATATATATATATATATATATATATATATACCTGTTGACCTGTGGAGGGCCACTGCCGGAATTCTAATAGAGAAGAAGAAGAGAGCTAGTTCAAGACAAGAGTCTTTGGTTAAAACGTATATATATATATATATATATATATATATATATATATATATATATATATATATATATATATATATATATATATTTTTTTTTTTTTTTAAATGACCGATCGTTTCACTAGATCATTTAAAGCCCTTTGAAGCTGCACTGAAACTGTAATTTTGACCTTCATTTCTTTTCAACTGAAGAAAGCAGCACACTGACATCTTGGATGACATGGGGGTGAGTAAATTATCAGGAATTTTTATTTGAAAGTGGACTAATCCTTTAAGGAGGATGGTGCTCATATACACAACCATTCAACCATTCAAAAGTTTGGGGTCAGTAAGATTTTTTTAAAAGAGATTTATATTTTTATTCCGTAAGGATGCGTTACAGTACACTATGTAACTTTTGGCCCTCTTAGCTGTTAAAAAACAAAACCGCATGCATTTTGCCGAAGAACATTGTTTTGGTTGTGCTTTGGCTCTGCATGGCTCTAAAGATGAATATGGTTATTTCTCATAACAAAAAAAAAAAAAAAAAAAGAGAGAGAGAGAGAGACAATCATAATGAACTGACCCTTCACAATGAACTCAGAGAGCTACATATGGTAATTTATCAGTTCTTCATAAAATTAAGGTTGAACCACTGCAGTCACACAGACTGTTTTAACAATGTATTTAGTACCTTTCTGGACCTTGAAAATGGTGATTATGTTGAGTCATATACCTCTCAGATTTCATAAAAAATATCTTAATTTGTGTTCCGAAGATGAACGAATGACTTATGGGTGTGGAACGACATGAGGGTGAGTAATTAATGACAGAAATTTCATTTTTGGGTGAACTAACTCTTTAAAATAGTTGTTTTAAATTGTAATAATATTTCACAATATTACTGTTTTCTGTATTCTTAATCAAATGCATAAGTGACTACTTTCAAAAACATGAAGAAACATGTAAAATCTTACAACCCCAAAAATCGTAAACATGTAAAATCGACCCCAAACTTTTGAAAGTATTGGTGATTTCATCCTGGTAGCTCACTGCATATTGCATCACTCCTTGGACTCCCCTACAATATAGTATGCTAACATTGCAAGAAACGATAAACATTAATGAGACTGACATTTAAAGTTATATGCAATCAAGAGCAGTAAATGTTCAAAATAAACCTATGCCACTGGAATAATTTGCAAAGAATTAGAACATTTCCACAGTGAGGGACAAACTCATCACACCAGGAAATGACCAAGAAATCCAAGTCAATTCCCTACTAAATATGCACACGAGCAAGAGATAATGGGAATTAAGCAGAGTCATGAAATCATTGCATCTGAATTAACACATCAGTTCAGTGTTCTTCCCCCAGGCCATGTGAATATTTGTAATGAGAGTTTAAAAGGCCCACTGCGAGTTGTGTTTTGTATGCCCTGCGAGCAAAATGTTGAGATTAGCACTACCTAAATCACAGAACGCTTTTCTGCGTTTCTCTGATGCACAATTATTAGCTTGTTAATAATACATGATGGTTTACGGCCAAGATGCATGATCTCTTTTGTGGAATAATTAAACCGGACACTCTCACAAATAAGAACCCATGCATCCATATTCACAATGCAAATGTTTAGACTCTTATTCATATTATTATTATTTTTTTAATCCTTTTAATTTGTGCCCACAGCGGGTATAGGACTCATTATAGAGCTAAATATCATGGGATTTTAAGACAAAATGTGTGGTAAACAGTGTCATACCCATAAATAATAATTTCATTTGAGATATGCATTATGTTTTGTTGAGATATGCTTTTATGTTCTGTTATTTTCCATTCAAGTCCACTGGGAAACTGCAGATAAATTTCAATGAGATGCATTTCAACTGTATCCGCGTTCTTTCAATAAGGCTTCTTCAGGAATACGCTGCAAAATTAATTACCATTATTTCATATATATTTAATTACCTTATTATTTCCAAAGAAAACATCTTGAGCTTGAAATTGAGCCCAAAAGGGAGGGAAATTTCATAAATTAGCAAGATAATGAGCAACCCAATCTGGGGCTCGGTACGTGATTAGCGCCACTGTTCTTTATTCGCTACCTCACCCACACGCTCTCGCGCTCACCTTCATGAAGTTACGAGGCCGTTATTGCAGCCCGAGCTCATTTCTCTCATTATGAGAGGATGAAGGGATTAGACAGAGGTTGTTTGAGGTGTGAACGGTGTAAGGAGGAAAAGCAGAGCGAGCCTGTTTGATACTGTTAACATTGGACAATTTGAGCCTGTCGCATTTATACGGCCTGAGTGGGTCGCTTTGATCAGTGTGGCAGTACTGAAAACAGATTGCTCTGTCCATGAAGACAGGTATTCAACAGGGTTCAGTGGCTGTGTATTTTTAGAAGAAGAGTAGATAATACTTATGTGCTTGAATGCATCCAGAACAGCATAACCGAGAGCGGCTTAATTTGGTTCTACCGGTTCAAGCTCTCATCTCCTGGTTATTCATGCATGTGGGCAGACAATCTCGTCGTGTAATTGTGTTTGTCTGAAACACTTCTTGGTGACATTTACGGCAAAATTACTCAGGCCACAAGGCTGTCTGTCTAGGTCTGTCATGTTGATGCCTAGGCGCTGGTGATTACGCTTGAGCATGAGACAGCTGTGTGAAGAGCAGCCAGGTTCGAATGTTCCACACACACGCCAGCCTCTTCTGGAGATGAGATGAGCTCTGTTGTGAAGACTGGAGGACTGTGGAGAGGAAGAGATTAGAAAGAGGACAGGGAATCGCTCACACGCAGATCACACACTGATCAACAATATAGACGTGACTGTTTCCGCTGCACCTATTACAGACAGACGCGATCTCACTAGACAGAGATTCACAAGACCCAAAAGATTGGCGAATTTCAGCATGGTGAGGTCCGTAAGAAATGGTTTAGAGAGTTTGGTGTGTGAAAGGACTTGAATGTTCCGCACAGACCTGAACCACACCGAACACCTTTGAGATGAATTTGAAGCACTTGACCTCACTTATGATCCTGTCTGAAAGGGAGCAAATTCACACAGCCGTGATCTAGTGGAAGGCTTACCTAGAAGAGTGGAAGCTGTTAAAGCAGCAAAGAGAGGACTGGATCTCTATTAATGCTCATGGTTTTGAAATTAAAATGTTCAAAAGGCACATAAGCGTCATGTGCTTCAAACCTGAGAGGGCACTTGCTTTGGAGCAAGTGGATTTCAAATGTAACTTCAAAAAGAATACAGTTACTGTACGTAAAAAAAAAAAAAAAAACTTGTTTGTCTAAAAATTGTCATCTGCTTAAAAATTAATATTGGGTCTACCCACTCTCATGTCAGTACAACAAACTCAAACAAATTTATTTCCAGTGAAGAACAACAAAAGTTGTCAACGCCACTCTTTACATTGGAAATGTAATGTGCTCATTAGCTGTCATGTTCACTTGCAATTTTGTTAGGTTTATTCAAATTAAACTTTCAAAATTTAAAGGGGACATATCATGAAAACCTGACTTTTTCCATGTTTAAGTGCTATAATCGGGTCTACCAACCCAGAAAACATGAAAAAGGATAAAGTATAACTTTGCTTTAGTAAGCCTTTCTCTGCAAGCATGTGAAAAAATGATTTCACTCCCCTAGTGACGTAGGAAGGGGATCTTATTATAACGTTACCGCCCCTTAATCAGCACGTTTCCACCCACGGTGCTGTCATTTTGCTTTTGCAAACAAAACGGTGTACCAGTGCTAAGGCCATGGAAAAAGTTAGAGCAAAGCATGCTAACTGTTCTGTTGTTGGCTGCACAGATGAGCACAGAACACTATTTAGGCTACATCCACACGAAGCCAGAGCTTTCCCTATCCAATCTTTTTTTTTTTCCTTGTCTCAAAAAATATCTGCGTACACACGAAACCACTGAAACTGACTCAAAATGATGTAGTATACATGCTAGATCAGTATGTGGTGCTGTAATTCTGCCACAGAGATACACTTTATTGAGTGATAGGGAATGGTTTCCCTCAACCCACTTCCCTTGTGTGTTTTTACACGTAGAAAAGGCAAAAACTGTATTACACTGTACAGTTTTTTCCCTGAATGATGATGTGAGCTCCTTTTGCGATTCTCGATTCAGCATAAATGACCTACAATGGCGACATTTTTCACAATCACGACAGGTAATCAAAATACTGCCCTAACTTCACTAGCAGAAAGGCAGCGCGATATAAACAAACCAGAATAGAACTGAACGCGGCATGACGGCAGCTTCACATTCTCTAGATCTACCTCCTCAATGGCAGTCAAGTCTTTCAATTCAGTAGAAAAATTGCTCCTCTTCATAACATAAGGTTTACGTCCAAAATATGTTGAGATTTTCTGTTTATACCTTTCTAAACCAGCACAGTATGGACTTTTCCCCATCTCTTCCATTCTAATTTTCACTGCTTGCCCTCCACACGAATTTTGCGCATCACCAGAACCACGTAATTGCAAACAACCTGTTCCTGAAGGACAAAATCAAGTAATATTTAATATTATTTTAATCAATATTTTTTAATATAATATATTTTTAATGTATTTTTTAATATCATCAAGGATGCATTAAATTGATCAAAAGTGAGAGTGAAGATTTTGGTTTTAAATAAAAGCTGTTCTTTCGAACTTTCCCTTCAGGAATCCTAAAAAACTTAATTAAAATATGAATAACAATTTTTGTTGTAAAATATTTAATATATATAAATATATATTATTTATGAATACAAATTAAAATATGAATATGAACTACAAACCTAGACTGTAGCCCTCAACAATAGTCAAGGTAGATTACTGTACATAAGGTTTTGTAAAATAAAAATGGATATATTTGTGTTTTTAAATACAAACCCGATTCCAAAAAAGTTGGGACACTGTACAAATTGTGAATAAAAAAGGAATGCAATAATTTACAAATCTCATAAACTTTTTTCAGAATAGAATATAGATAACATATCAAATGTTGAAAGTGAGACATTTTGAAATGTCATGCCAAATATTGGCTCATTTTGGATTTCATGAGAGCTACACATTCCAAAAAAGTTGGGACAGGTAGCAATAAGAGGCCGGAAAAGTTAAATGTACATATAAGGAATAGCTGGAGGACCAATTTGCAACTTATTAGGTCAATTGGCAACATGATTGGGTATAAAAAGAGCCTCTCAGAGTGGCAGTGTCTCTCAGAAGTCAAGATAGGCAGAGGATCACCAATTCCCCCAATGCTGCGGCAAAAAATAGTGGAGCAATATCAGAAAGGAGTTTCTCAGAGAAAAATTGCAGAGTTTGAAGTTATCATCATCTACAGTGCATAATATCATCCAAAGATTCAGAGAATCTGGAACAATCTCTGTGCGTAAGGGTCAAGGCCGGAAAACCATACTGGATGCCTGTGATCTTCGGGCCCTTAGACGGCACTGCATCACATACAGGAATGCTACTGTAATGGAAATCACAACATGGGCTCAGGAATACTTCCAGAAAACATTGTCGGTGAACACAATCCACCGTGCCATTCACCGTTGCCGGCTAAAACTCTATAGGTCAAAAAAGAAGCCATATCTAAACATGATCCAGAAGCGCAGGCGTTTTCTCTGGGCCAAGGCTCATTTAAAATGGACTGTGGCAAAGTGGAAAACTGTTCTGTGGTCAGACTAATCAAAATTTGAAGTTCTTTTTGGAAAACTGGGACGCCATGTCATCCGGACTAAAGAGGACAAGGACAACCCAAGTTGTTATCAGCGCTCGATTCAGAAGCCTGCATCTCTGATGGTATGGGGTTGCATGAGTGCGTGTGGCATGGGCAGCTTACACATCTGGAAAGGCACCATCAATGCTGAAAGGTATATCCAAGTTCTAGAACAACATATGCTCCCATCCAGACGTCGTGTCTTTCAGGGAAGACCTTACATTTTCAACATGACAATGCCAGACCACATACTGCATCAATTACAACATCATGGCTGCGTAGAAGAAGGATCCGGGTACTGAAATGGCCAGCCTGCAGTCCAGATCTTTCACCCATAGAAAACATTTGGCGCATCACAAAGAGGAAGATGTGACAAAGAAGACCTAAGACAGTTGAGCAACTAGAAGCCTGTATTAGACAAGAATGGGACAACATTCCTATTCCTAAACTTGAGCAACTTGTCTCCTCAGTCCCCAGACGTTTGCAGACTGTTATAAAAAGAAGAGGGGATGCCACACAGTGGTAAACATGGCCTTGTCCCAACTTTTTTGAGATATGTTGATGCCATGAAATTTAAAATCAACTTATTTTTCCCTTAAAATTATACATTTTCTCAGTTTAAACATTTGATACGCATCTATGTTGTATTCTGAATAAAATATTGAAATTTGAAACTTCATTGCATTCTGTTTTTATTCACAATTTGTACAGTGTCCCAACTTTTTTGGAATCGGGTTTGTATTTATTTTTATATGAACCATGCAAGTGGCCTGACTTCATCATGTCTAGGCACCCTAACAAAAACAAACAAACAAAAACATCATTGGCATGCGCATGTGGTATGCTGTTCATGTCCACATTATACTTTAGTGTAACTTTCTCACTCTATCAGCTGCCATCTCTCTCAGATGTGTCTCTTACACATAAGTTTGGTGTAAAATCATTAATGTAAAATCACTAGTGAATCTAGTGCACAAACAGAGCACCCACGAATTTTTTTTTCTTTTGGACAACCAGCTTCTCTTAAGGTCCTTTAGGAGAGTCAGAATATGATTTCATGCCCCAGATCAGTTCCACTGTCTGAAGCTTCAGCCCCCTCTGAATGTGACAGCCCGCTGACGGCCTTTGAGGAAACGCATACTGATGTGGATAGATTCTCTCTCTCTCTTTTCCCCATCCCTATCCTTTCTTCCCTTCTCCTTCTCCTCCCTCTCTCTTCTTCAGTCCCTTTACCCCCTTTCATGCCATTCTTATTCATCTAAAAACAACACCAGCTCTCTCCTTTTGTAGTTGCACAGCATTTTAATAAAACATTGGCGGTTTTATACAGGCCTCCCTTGGCAGGCTGTTTTTCACTCTGCGCTTGGATAGTGGTGCTCGGAGGCATGTGTAGTTTTATAAACCACCAGCTTTCATTTGTCTTCTGTGACTCGTGCTTTCAGTCCCGCTATTGATATTTGCTTCACCCATGTGTAAAATACACGTGTTGTAAAAATCCTATTGTAAAAAAAAAAAAAAAAAAAACTACCCGCCATTTGAAAGGGCATTGTTTCGGAAAAATGATTCTACGACAGAGATAATAAATGGAGCGTGTGCCCATTCACAGTTTTTGCATAATTTTAGCAGTGATATATAACCATGCCCATCAGCCACTGGAATGAGTAAAAAAATAAACTGTATATTCACACGTGAGTTGCTTACAGAGATATGGCAAAAGTGCATTAGCTGCTAGGCAGTGCAAATGTTTTTATTTTTTAGTGGTCGGGGTCAGTTGCTCTGCCTCACCGCTGAACTACATTCGGGGCAGAGGTGAAGAGATGCCTGAGCAGAATACATCTCGCATTTGTTTACTGGAGAACGAATATTTGTTCAGAGCACCTTTCAATGCAATCCTTCTTTTTATTTGTATTTTGTTTTAAACGTAGTATACCGTGCATTTAAAGGGGTGTGCGCTGGGGCTTCTCTCTTTGTTTGCCCTTCATGTGAAATCTCTCATTGTGAATCAGCTTCATCTCAAAGCTCTGAACAGCATGACTCCATCAGACTGACATCATGCCAGCAGCGGCAGCAGAGAGATTGAACATTTAAAAGTTTGTTTTTTTTTCTTTGTTTTGTTTTGTTGTTGTTGTTTTTTACAGCTAGCTACTAGCATTTTAGGGAAGTGTATATGGTTCTAGGGAAGTGTGTATTTTTTTTTTTTTGACATGAGTGTGTGAAAAGTATTCATTCCCCATAATCTTTCTCACATTTACATGATGGAGCAGTGTTGTGTTAAATAGAGGGAAGCTTGTGGCTTTATTTATTTTTACAGAGTTAGATCATTTTTTTGTTTTTGAAATAAGTCTCTTGTGCTCACCAACGCTGCATTTATTTGATAAAAATACAGTAAAAACAGTAATATTGTGAAATATTATTACCATTAAAATAACTAAATAAATTTTCTATTGGAATATATTTTTAAATGATTTTTTTTTAAATAAATTTCCAGCTTAAATCACTCAGTGTCTCATGATCCTTCAGAAATCATTTTAATATGCTGATTTGCTGCTCAATAAATAATTCTTATTATTATCAATGTTGAAAATGTTAATAATGTTAATATTTTTGTGGAAACCATCAGCATTCTCTGATAAATAGAAAGTTCAAAAGAACAGCATTTATTTCAATAGAAATCTTCTGTAAGATTATAAATGTTACTTTATTGTTACTTTTGATCACTTTAATGCATCTTCTGCCCTGAATAAAACTTATTATGTAGGTATAAACGGGTTCCCATAGTATTACAAAATTTTTGGCTCTCAACACAAACACAGAGATCACTATAAAAGCGGTTCCACAAATGGGTCACAAATCTGTTCTGGGGTGTGTTTCCCGAAAGCATCATTAAAGTAAAAAAAAAAAAAAGAGAGAGAGAGAGGGAGCTGTTTGAAAACAGTTTATGAAAAATTCAAGGGCAAGGGGCTTTACTTATTTGCATATTCCTCAATGATCTTAAAGTGTTTGTTCACCTAAAAATGAAAATAATGTCATTAATTACTCACCCTCATGTCGTTCTACACCTGTAAGACCTTCATTCATCTTCGGAACACAAATAAAGATATTTTTGAGGAAATCAGATGGCTCAGTGAGGTCTCTATTGAAAGCAAAGCCACCGAACCTCTCAAGATCCATAAAGGGACTAAAAACATATTTATAACGGTTCATGTGAGTACAGTGGTTCTACCTTAATATTATAAATCGACGAGAATATTTTTGTGCGCTAAAAAAACAAAATAATGACTTTTCAACAATTTTGTGATGGCCAATTTCAAAACACTGCTTCTGTGCTTTTTACGAATCTTTTGTTTCAAATTAGTGATTCGGATCTCCTATCAAAAGGCTAAACTGCTGAAATCACGTGACTTTGGTGCTCCGAACCACTGATTCGATTCGTAAAGCTCCGAAGCTTCATGAAGCAGTGTTTTGAAATCAGCCATTACTAGATATTGTTGAAAAGTAATTATTTTGTTTTTTTGGCACACAAAAAGTATTTTTTCAGTCAAAAAGAAATGAAAGGTTTTTGAGGAAAACATTCCAGGAATTTTCTCCATATAGTGCACTTCAGTGGGGTTCACCGGGTTGAAGGTCCAAATTGCAGTTGCAGTGCAGCTTCAGAGGGCTCTACACAAATCACAGACGAGGACTAAGGGTCTTATCAAGCAAAACGATCAGTCATTTTCTAAAAAAAAAAAAACAGAAATAAAAATGTATATACTTTTTAACCACAAATGCTCGTCTTGCACTAGCTCTACGATCCGCAAGCATTACGTAATCACGTTACAAAGGTCACGCGTGACGTAGGCGGAAGAACCGATCCAGTGTCTACAAAGCGAACGTGCAAGGATTAAGCCAAACTTACAAAAAAGGTAAAACAATGATATCAGACGATTTTGAAGTTCTTTGCCCTACCACGGTACTTCCGCCTACATCACACATAATGCATGGCGCATCGCAGAGCAGTGCAAGACAAGCATTTGTGGTTAAAAAGTATATACATTTTTATTTTTTAAAAAAAATGACTGCTTGTTTCACTAGATAAGACTCTTATTCCTCGGCTG